>NC_039362.1:203169119-203469119 GCF_003573695.1 Papaver somniferum
TAAATAGTCGTTCATATATAAAGGAGGAGAGAGATCTTTTTTGAGTCAGAAACAAGTAAACAGGAGAGAGAAAATCTAGAGCAGTGGTTATTCTTGATTCCTTTATCTTTTCTTGTAAGATTGTTCAAAGATTCATCAATAAAATTAAGATTATTAATCTAAAATGAGTTGAGTGTTAATGAAATCATATGAGGGATGTAGTGTAGGATTTCCTGCAACTACAAGTATATATATATATATATATACACATATGTAAACTAGGGTTTCGTAAATTTCGATAACTGATTAGAGCAACGTGCATGATAACATCTTGTGATTAAGAAGATAGAGAAGGAGAGACACAAAGTAGAGAGAAGAAGAGGGGAGAAATTTTATCCATTATTTTGTGTTTAAAAAGGTTTAGGACTCTATTTATAGAGTTTACAACCGGCCTGAAGAAAACCCCACTTAGGGTGCAGTCTCGTAACCATAGCCCTACAGGTAAAAGGGATAAGAGGCTCGAAAACAACTGGTTGTTGTTAAGACCGGATGGGAGGAGCTAACCTTGTATGGTAGAAGTACGCCTCTTGAAGGGACAACCAGGGGGAGATAAGGGCGGCACCCTCCATTAGGGAGCTGATAAGTGTCTTAAGACGCAAATGTCATGAGGCTTTTTATTCGCAAGGGTATTAAGGCTTGTCATATTTTGCAACAATCCTGAAGAGGCAATAATACAAAAGAAAAAGATAAGACGAGATCAATGGGTTTTCGCATGAAAGTGCGAAGACGTCCTGCGATTTCGTGCAGACGGCAATGTCATGGGGCTTTATTTTCGCAAGAATATTTAGGCCTGTCATATTGTCGCAACATTCCTGAAGAGGCCATAATACAAAAGAAAAAGTTAAGGCAAGATCAATGGGTTTTTGCATGAAAATGCAAGGACGCCCTGCGATTTTGTCGCAATGATAAGAGGTGGCATAATAAGACCTTTAATTATGAAGGCAAAATAAGACCACATGATAAATAAAATATTCATAAGTATTCATAACAGATTATTTTTTCGGAAGAAAGATAATGAGAGGCAAGTATGGGAATCAATAAACAAGAACATTATCTTTCTCACCAGCAAAATACTAAAAGGGAAAATTGATTCCAAAGTTGGTTGAAGAATGTTATTCGCAAAAAAGTAATAATGATAATACAAGAAGCTCATGCTTCAATATTAATTCCAGTAGAAGGAGATAATAGACGTTCTTCGCCAATGTTCTCATTATCGCAAGCTTCTCCTTCATTTTGATTCTGATCTTCGCCTTGATTAGCACCTTGATTTTCGCCAGCAATTGCTTCTTCAGAAGAGATTTCTTTTTCATTCTCATTTTGATTAACACCAGCAGATGCTTCCTTAGAAGGAATTTCTTCTTCATCTTCCAAGAGATTATCCTCTGCACCACTTTCGTAATCATAATCACTATCAGCGGGACGAGGAACTTCATCATCATCCACTTCCAAAGGTTCAATTGATGTAGGAGGAAGAGGTTTAGACAATAAGATATCATTTACCAGGACTTCAGCCCGGAGATGAACTTGACGAAGAAGTGCTCTCTGATGATTCATATCTTGAATATCCTTAAAGTAAGCAAGATAATCAAGTCTTCTTTCTGCTCGGTCGCGAGAACTAGTAAGGACAGAGACAAGTAATGCATTTTCTTTGCGAATTTTGGCATATTTAGCCTCCAAAGCAGAAATGGAGGAATGAAGTTTCTTCTCAGACTCTGCGAAAGGTAAAATACAAAATTTCAATAAGATGAAAAACTCAAAAAGATATGACAAAAAAAAAATAGTTAAGGAAGCCAAACTATTATGACTACCTTCCTTTTGCGAAATAAGATGTTGAATCAAATTCAGACAACTATTCTCCCAACGGCCCATCGCATCATCAAATTTATCTCCAACTAAACCTTTAAGTCGAGACTGAAGATTTTTCTTTAGAAATAAGAAAGACATTTTTCTTCGCAAGAGAAGAATAAGATTCTTCTAATTTGGAATATTGTTCTTTAAGTTGATTCGCCTTTACACTTAAAGATATTCTACCTTGAATGAGTGTATCTCTTTCAGCAATAGATGACTATGTCACTTCTTTAAGTTCATTTCTCAAAGAGCGAAGAGATTGTTCTTGGTCATCACATACTTTCTGAAGAATGCTAAGTTGTTGCGAAGATATCGCCATCTTGTTTAAACAAGATCGCTTCTCTTGAGATAAGGTTTTATTCTCATATGATAAAGTTTCCATCCCTAAATTAGCTTTAGTTAAAGAATAAGAAAGGAGAGATATTTCATTACTTAATAAATCTTGCTTCTGAACTAATTGGGTATTTTCATTGGTAAGATTATTTATATGATCAAGAGAATATGAATAAAGGTTATCTAATTGGTTATATTGATCCATCAAAATCTCTTTATCAACACGGGCTTCTTCAACAACAGATTCAAATTGATATCTCTCCATTATTCGTTTCTGGTTTAAGGCTTAACATGCGAAAGAGGGATTTCAAAGATAATTAAATATGGGAAGAAAAAAACCATTAGAAAGGCAAATTGAAGACACAGATAAGAAAATCACCTCTCAATTCATCATTCTTCTTGCGAAGGTTGTCACGATCCAGCAAAACATCCTGAAGCTTTTGATTTTCGAGGCGGAGAGCATTACACTCTTTTTCCAAAGCTGTTTGCGAAGCAGCTCTGTCAGAACCGAAATACTTACTCAGAATTTCGCAAATACTAGACTTGACAGGATCAATGGAAGACTTCTTGCCATTATCTAGGACTTCGTACAAAAATTTGAAAGCAATATCTATTCCTTCAACGGTTTCTTTCGAAAAGGGAAGAGGCTTAGGTGGAGAACTAGCAATGATAGAAGGTTGAGAAACATTATCAATGGGAAGAGAAGAAGTTTCACTCGCAGAAGGATCAATAATGGGGGTTTCGATCATTGAAAAGTCATTGAAGAAATGAAGTCTGAGGGAGCTTTTTCGCGAATTGGAGATGATGGTTTATCTTGCGAAGATGTCGCATGAGATTTAGAAGAGATAACTAAGTGGAATAGAACAAAGGTTTTAACAGTTTTAAGGTGGCGAGATTTCTTGAGAGGTTTATTGACATCCTTATCACCCTGCGAATTACAATCCAGATAAGAAACAGAGGCAACAATATTGTTATTAGAAAAGAATAGTGTTTCTTATTACCTTCTGATTCACAGACTTTCTTTTATGCACAACGATCTTATGCTGCGGTTTGGGAATATTAGGGTTCTGAACCGTGAATTTAGTGTTGGAGGCGCTTTTGCTGAAATAACAAGAGTATGGGAATCACATAAACATCATCAAATAAGGCAGTAAGCAAGATCAATTTCAGCAAAACCCATAGGAAAGAAAAAAGAAAACTAACCTTGATGAATCCATGGAAAACACTAGCAGGAAGATTATTTTGAAGAAAATTACGAATGATGAAGATCTACATAGGAAATAGTATGAAGATGAAGAAGAACTTAAAAAGATTGAAAGAAGAAGAAAGAAGAAAAGTTGCAATAACAGAATTTGCAGAAGAACGATGAAGTTGCAGAGAAAATAAAAATAAAGAAAAAGAGAGTGAGAAAGAGTATATATGGAGGGAATTTTTTCTCGAGAAGATAAACACGATTAATACGGAAAGATATAAAGCTATGGTTACAAAAGACGTGTCAAGAAACAGATGGGAAAAAGGATACGTGTGATAAATGCAGAATATGAAATGATGGATAACTGCGGCATTTCTCACATCATTCTCTACTTCGCAGAGAAGATATGAGAAGAGGCAAGATGTAGGATCATAATGTCTCAGCGAAATTATCAACAATACAACACAACAACATCGCAGAACAATTTCAGAAACGATTTAATAAACGACGTCAGCTAAAATCATGAGAACGATATGATGGTCCTGCGAAAATTAGAGAGTTTGCGAGATTAACATTTATAAGGTTGCGAGAATATCGCAAGCCATATCCGAAAATAAAGGACAGATTAGCTGTCATCCACTATGTATTTCCTTATAAATAGTCGTTCATATATAAAGGAGGAGAGAGATCTTTTTTGAGTCAGAAACAAGTAAACAGGAGAGAGAAAATCTAGAGCAGTGGTTATTCTTGATTCCTTTATCTTTTCTTGTAAGATTGTTCAAAGATTCATCAATAAAATTAAGATTATTAATCTAAAATGAGTTGAGTGTTAATGAAATCATATGAGGGATGTAGTGTAGGATTTCCTGCAACTACAAGTATATATATATATATATATACACATATGTAAACTAGGGTTTCGTAAATTTCGATAACTGATTAGAGCAACGTGCATGATAACATCTTGTGATATAGAAGATAGAGAAGGAGAGACACAAAGTAGAGAGAAGAAGAGGGGAGAAATTTTATCCATTATTTTGTGTTTAAAAAGGTTTAGGACTCTATTTATAGAGTTTACATACTTGGTGCCCAAGTAATGGGGTCCCACTAAAGTGGACATCTACCAAATAAACTTCTGTTTATAACAATGAACATTAATTTATTACAACATCTCAGTTAATTATAACATTTCTATGTTTACTAATTGTTTTATCTATAAATTGTTGGATCATCCATAGGCAACAACATTGCTACAATAGTAATTCAATCACTACCATGGCCACAACAAAGAGCCATTTTCTATTCATTTTAGTATGTTTTATCTCTTCCTTATTGTTTGTTCAAAGAGTTGCATCAGTAGATTATAAAGAAGCTCTTACTAAATCCTTATTGTATTTTGAGGCTCAAAGATCTGGAATCTTACCCCCTAATCAAAGAGTAACATGGCGAGACAACTCTGCACTGGAAGACGGCCAAAAATCACAAGTAAGTTTATTATTCCATTTTTCCTCGTAATTAAACAATTCTTTACCATAGCATTTTCGGTCGTATGTTTAGTAATTGTTCGCCAACTATGAAAAATCTCTTGAAAAGATCGATTCTCTCGAGATTTGAAAATCCGCGGCACAATATTCCATGACATTCACAATTTAGATCAAATCACATCTTTAAAAGACCCCACGCGAAACACCAGATTTCCCCTTCTGGTTGTAAAAGTAAATTAGTCTTCTATGTTTCTTATATTTTTGGTAATTCATATATCTGTAGGTTGATCTTGTTGGTGGATATTATGATGCTGGCGACAATGTAAAGTTTGGGTTTCCAATGGCATTCACAATAACAATGCTTTCATGGAGTGTCGTGGATTTTGGTAAATATATATCAGAGCGTGACGAACTCACTTACGCCCTAGAAGTTATAAAATGGGTAACGGATTACTTAATCAAAGCCAGTCCATATGATGGCATCTTGTACGGTGAAGTTGGGGAGGGAAATACTGATCATGCTTGTTGGCAAAGGCCAGAAGATATGACAACGCCAAGGACAACATACAGTATTGATGCTGCGCATCCGGGGTGTAGACACTAAAAACCATACTCGACATGTGGTGCCCAATGAAAGCCGGTGTAGTATAACATTCCTAGGATAGTTTACATAATATCTAGACCAGGATAGCTTAGTTTGTAAACAAAGGTTATATTTGTAAATTCATTTATACTCTCTAGTACTTAAGAAAATATCTAAGAGAGAGAAAGGGATTAGATTTACTTTATCCTTATCTTCTTCTTCCCCAAAAACTAGATCTAGAGCTCCCAAAAAACTCTTTAATGGAGTCTATGTAAACCAAATAATTATTAGTGAAGAACAATGAATATAAGTGTGGGTGTAGCTATGGATTTTCCGTAGTTACATTTTGGCGCTAGAAACAGGGATCTACGTTATTTTGTTGATTCAATAGGGTTCCATTGAAGTATAGCCACTGTTAGTAACAAATCTCACTGGATCTTCAAATATTAGGGGAAAAAACGGAAGTTTCAGTTAAAAATATTCATCTTCAGACAACAAATATCACCAAAACTTGAAGAAGACAGAGAAAAGGAAGATCCATGATACTCGTTCAAAACAGCAGCACAATACAAAGTCAAAAGGATCTTCATCAACAAGGAATCAAGAACGAAGAAGATCGAAAGAAGAGGCACAACAAAGAGAAGTGGCATAGCAATTGCTCCAGCAAGGGCATCTCAGAGGACCACGGACGAAGAAAAGATACTTCACTCAAATTTACATCATCAACAGCTCCGACGAAGATCATGGAAGGTGATGACTTTCAGTAAACAACAGAAGAAGCAACCTGCGAAGTAAAGCCGCTCACAATCGACGAAGGGAGAGTTTATGAAGATCATTAGAGAGACGAAGCAACCAACACGACTAGAAAAAAGCAACAAATACGAACTGTCCTGGCGAAGCAAGGAATTCAGAGGGGAGTTCGGGCAGCAACGACCTCATGGAAGATGAACTATCAACGAAGAAGCTTGATGAATATGGTTGTAGTAGTAAAGCCACTTCGTGAAAGGGCACGATTAACAAATAAAATCTAACTTCTTTTTCAATTTTTTATTTTACAGCGAAGTACAACCCATTCTCGTCAGTAACATTAATCCAATGGCACGAAGAGAAGTTGCTCGCGAGCAGCAAACTTTATCTCGTCACAATAATTGATTTTATGATAAAATTATCTTGTCAACGACGAATAGAGTCCAGCCTAGACGATCAGCGAGGAGAAGGTGTGACAAAGATGGAGTCTACTTCAGTTAAGACCCAACTGGCGAAGACGAAATCATGGCTTTGGTGTAGACGAAATGAAATCCACTTCGTGGTCTATCTTGTACTTCGATGACGAGATCACCTCACAGAAATATATCACTTGTAAAGTACCTTAGTGATGAAGAGATACTATGAAGCTTACTTCGTCAGTGATGGTCTGTCTTGTAAAATATAGTCATTTCTTACTTCGTAGAATTACTTCGTCATCAAGCTCAGCAAAGCAGCAAAGCAGTAAGGCCTAACGTTGAAATAAAAGATCAACACTAGCTCAAGGACTACTAACAGTAGGACCACAAGGGAAGCATTCCAACAAAGAAATGCATACAGAGAGGCAAATCAACTCTCTCCAATCATGACATAAAGCCGATGAAGTAAAGCCAACGAGGCCCTTGCCTACGAAGTAAATCCGACGAGGTCGTTGCCTACTGTTGATGGTGGTTTTTAGACAAGGGGTAAAATCGTAAAACCTTACGCATAGCATGACGTCACCGGTGACGCTAAAAACACATTTATTAGAACATTTAATGCACTTATGTAAAAAATTACCAAGGTATCATTTTTCAAATGCTAAACTAGGGTTTCGACACACAAAACCGTAAGCCGCACAATCGTTGCGCATCATGGCAACCATGCCAAAACCAAGCCGCACGATCGCTTCGCATCATGACAACTATGCAAAAACCAAAGCCGCACAATCGCTACGCATCATGGCAACCATGCCAAAACCAAAGACGCACAATCGCTGCGCATCATGGCAACCATGCCAAAACCAAGCTGCACGATCGCTGCGCATCATGGCAACTATGCCAAAACCAAAGCCGCACAATCGCTACGCATCATGGCAACTATGCCAAACCAAAGCCGCACAATCACTGCGTATCATGACAACTATGCCAAAACCAAAGCCGCACAATCGCTGCGCATCATGGAAACTATGCCAAAACCAAAGCGCACAATCGCTGCGCATCATGGCAACCATACCAAAATCAAGCCGCACAATCATTGCGCTTCATGGCAACCGTGCCAAATTCGAGCTGCACAATCATTGCGCTTCACGACAACCGTGCCAAATTCGAGCTGCACAATCATTGCGCCACATGCGCCATTGGCACATGCCAAGCGACGCTTGAGACCTAGCATGCCAAGCCATGCACACCTAGGGACAAGTCGCCACACGCGCCATTGGAACATGCCAAGCGACGCTTGCGACCTAGCATGCCAAGCCGTGCAAACCTAGGGCCAAGCGGCCACACGCGCCATTGGCACATGCCAAGCGACCCTTACAACCTAGCATACCAGGCCGTTCAAACCTAGGGCCAAGCCTCCATACACGCCATTGGCACATGCCAAGCGACGCTTGCGACCTAGCATGCCAAGCCATGCAAACCTAGGGCCAAGCCGCCACACGCGTCATTGGCACATGCCAAGCGACGCTTGTGACCTAGGATGCCAAGTCGTGCAAACCTAGGGCCAAGCCGCCACACGCACCATTGGCACATACCAAGCAACGCTTGCGACCTAGCATGCCAAGTCACGACAATACTACATACAAAGCCGGTTTTACACTGGAATGATATTGTTTTCATCAGAAGACCCAGAAAACTGAGTAAGTCTAGACTGTACGGAATATACGATTTATTCTTTTAGGTTCTCGATAAAACCATCATCCTATTTCATCTTATGCTAACTAGCGGCATACGCTTTCACGAAATGGATATCCGCAAGTTATAATCAGAACAATACTATTATAACCATTCATTTCAAAAATAATCCGGTATTCTCAATAAATACCAACCGTCTATCAAAAACCATTCAAACTTCAAACCAGACACCCTGTGTGCCTTTCAAAAAAAAAAACCTAAGCGAAAGTTTGAAAAAAGACAGAGAAACATTCAGGAAAAGTTTTCCAACAGGGGTCTGCTCTTCTTGGAGAAAGCCACCCTTGCATCTTCGAGAGCCGCTCTTTTCAGAGTCAACGTCTTGGAAATTTCTTCAATTTCTGCCTCCTGTTGTGCAATTTCATCCGCAGAAAGACTTTCGACTAATGCGGTTTTCAATTTCTGGATCTCAGCGAAGCCCTTAACGAACCATGGAACGTTGAACTCGTTCTCTACACACATATCATGATGACACTTCCAACTGGTGATGACGTCCTCAGAAACAGTATGGCCAGTCACCTCGCACATGTCCTCGACGGAAGACAGGATTTCTTCCACACGCTTGTCCAGTGAGAATCGACTGGTGATCTTCCTGGGCGTGGCAATGTGTCCTTGTCTTTCCCAGATCTTGGTATACAACACCTCGTACTTAGCTAGCACACTGAAGCCGTCGACCAGCACATGACCTGGGTAAGGAACCAAGTACGGGGGATCGAAATGGGCACCTGCAACCAGACCCACGACTGGCGAAGGGTTCTCTCCCACGCTTACATTAACGGTCATCAGAACATCCTCCGCTGTTCAAGTCGTGCCCATGCTCTTCATTTGATCAACTTCCATCTCCAAGGCGTCAGTAGCAGTCACAGTTTGAGGAAAATCTTCACGAACCTCTATCTCAGAATTGTCTCCAGAATCAGACCCTTCCTCAGATCCTTCCTGCAATCTTGAGTTAGACATTTTTCTTCGGGAAAAAAAAAGAAGAAGAAGAAAAGGAAGAAAACGTGTGAAAGACTTACCAAACCACTTCCCGAAGAAGATCCAGTGCCGCTGTAAGAAGAACTGCCTTCATATTCTGAACTCCTCTCTTTCTCTGACTCTTCCCTATCACGAGTGGGCTCAACACTGCCGACCTCTTTTGAAAGAGTTGTTGTCTCCTGACGATGAGCAAGTGCAGTAAAGGCGTTAACACTACCGAAACCCTGGTGGAAACAAGATGCAAATATTCAGAAACGAAATAAAAATCTACACGTTTTAGTTGAACCAACAAATAGGAAACACCTACCTGAATATTGGAGGAGTTGAAAGACACGGGAGTAGTTGGGTCTGTCAAAACCGACCGGAATCCACCAACGCGGTTCTTCGTCCTCTGTTACTTCACCTGGGGACTGTCCACATTACCAGGAGATTTTCGCTTAGTTGCAGGAGGATTTCTCAACATTGGATGCTTTTCCAAAACCTCAGGAGTGGGTCTACAACGGGAATTCGCCACCATATGGTTCACAAAACCCCGTATAGTAAGGAACTCATCTTGCCAGAACTCACTATACTTGAAAGTCTTCGAAGGAACTATTTTCGAATGCAAGAAGGGTAGACGCGTACCCGGTTCAAGAACGCTGGCATTAAGAGCAACAAGCAACGAATTCTTAGGAACAACCGGATGATAAGAAAGAGGGACCCCTTGGTCGAAACCCATGTGACGAGCAACACGATCAATATTATCAGAAGCTACTTGAAACGATCCCCTAAAGAAAGACGACATATAACTGGGCATGCAACTCCGCATAAACAAATCTTCACCAGCACTCAGGTTATCTTCGGAAAGCAAAGCCATATTCGGAGCGGAAGAAAAGGTGTTAACCTGAACTACGGACGCATGCACCGGGGCCCACGGGCGAAAACCGACTTCATGCAACTTATCAAGGAACCCAACCAAGTTCAATCCAGCTCTTGGGCGCATGTTCACCCATCGGAGTATTCTGGAGCCGCCCCAACTCGCGGATATCGAAGGTAATGGTTTCGGAGCATACTTCTCGAAATGTTCCCATAACCACGCTTGAAGGAAAGCAACATGGACATACGAGTCCACTTTCATAAAACCGTTCGAAACACGCATATCCGCAACCAAGTGATCCAAATGTGTATACAGAGAACCAAGGAACATGCTGCCAATGGGAAGAACTTCACCTCTCGCTAACCTTACGGCAATCGCCAGAAGCTCTTGTCTTATCTCTTTCTTGCCGGAACCGTCATCAAAAACGTCCCTAGACAACCAGAGAGACAAAAATGCCGCAACATAAAGTGTACTACTCTTTTGACTCGGTTCCAGCTCATCCGGGAACCATTGGGACACCCACCAGCCGTAGAAACACTTTTCGTTCTCTTTCCGAACGAAATCTTTAGACTTCGCAACAAGATCAGCTCGCATCTTTTCTTCATCTTCTGACAATTGGATATTAAGGTTTCCTGTTACGGGAAGATTCAGCAGAAGGGCCACGCTTTCTAGGGAGAAGGTCATTTCACCCCACCTGCATACGACTGTATGAGTATTCGGGCACCATCTGAAGATAAAAGCAACTAAACCAGGGATGTCCTTCCTAATTTGAAGATTTGTGGAAGCCCTAACAGCGTCAATGATTTGTGCCTGAGTCAAACTAGCACTTATATGTTCCTGGCTCACCATAAACTCAATCCATTTATCAAAGGAGCGCAACGGGCTTTGACACATTCTGAAATCAATATGGGAAGCATAGTACACCCCTTTATGAAGAAAAAACCGTATTATGCTCTCTGGTCGGACTTAACGGGTCCTCCTTTCATATTCCGAACCGGTCAAGAGAATTGGCACGAAATTTGGATGATTTTTCCGGGCTGCGGCAAGGGGATTTCTGAAGAAGTCATCATCCATGTTTGGTTTGGAGCTACCAACGTCTTTTGGTGAAGCAAGACTTTGTTCAGGTGACATCTTGTCGGAGTTTCTTATGGTGCTTTAGTAACAAGATATCTGCACCAACCGGGGAAGACGAGAAGAAATTATCACCCACACATAGCCACACCAAAACAAAAGAAAACCCTAAGCAACTAGGTTTTCATAAACATACTGCCGCAGTTTTCATGACGAAAAGTTTATGGGTTCATAAGAATCACGCTTATGACTCGATTCTACGAGGACATGGAAGAACAGTATTTTTTTATGGGTTCATACGAAACGTATATATATCTAGAGTTTTCGTACTGGCACACAAAAATATATAAAGAGTTAAAGAAGAAGCATCGGAAGACATACCTAGAATGCTGACTCTCCTTGTCACTCTGTCGCTAACACGAAGGTATGGAAAAGCAAAGGTGCAAGATAAAAGGAGAACACCCTTTTTATATGTATAGGCGTGATAATTGAGGGGACTTCGAATAGGGAAAGGATTCCCTTTTGAAAGTCGTTCATGGAGAAAGGCAGCCGGGCCTGCAATAGCAAGCTTGGCCACTTCCAAACATGCACGCACCCTCCTTGCTAGCACCGGTCCCACTAAGCACTCCATCCGCGCCAGCTCCCCAATCCGCGCCAGCTCCCCAATCCGCGCCAGATTCCCAATCTGCGCCAGCTACCAATCCGCGCCAACTGCCAATCCGCGCCACACCATGTTTTCGAACGCCATGCTCTGCCAAACGGCACCCGCTCATTCCAGGCTCATTAATACTGATAAGTACCTTTCACACCCAGTCTATACTAGAAGCTTCGCCTCGCGCTCCAAAGCCTGGCCACAAAGACATATAAACGACTGGGATTTATACAAAGCTACCAGATGCAAGGATTGCGAATTCTACTTACATCTCGAAAAATGTCAGACAAGTCTTCTTAGCCTTTTTCACGACTTACTGTCTCAGTTCTATCCTCGTCTGTCACCATCTTATGCTTACCTTGCAACAAGGCCTCTGTTCCAAGCTAAGCATGGGACTTAATGTTGATGGTGGTTTTTAGACAAGGGATAAAATTGTAAAACCTTACGCATAGCATGACGTCACCGGTGACGCTAAACACATTTATTAGAACATTTAATGCACTTATGTAAAAAATTACCAGGGTATCTTTTTTCAAATGCTAAACTAGGGTTTCGACACACAAAACCCTAAGCCGCACAATCGTTGCGCATCATGGCAACCATGCCAAAACCAAGCCGCACGATCGCTGCGCATCATGGAAACCATGCCAAAACCAAAGCCCCACAATCGCTCCGCATCATGGCAACTATGCTAAAACCAAAGCCGCACAATCGTTGCGCATCATGGCAACTATGCCAAAACCAAAGCCGCACAATCGTTGCGCATCATGGAAACTATGCCAAAACCAAAGCCGCACAATCGCTGTGCATCATGGCAACCATGCCAAAACCAAGCCGCACAATCATTGCGCTTCACGGCAACCGTGCCAAATTCGAGTTGCACAATCATTGCGCTTCACGGCAACCATGCCAAATTCGAGTTGCACAATCACTGCACCGCACGCGCCATTGGCACATGCCAAGCAACGCTTGCGACCTAGCATGCCAAGCCGTGCAAACCTAGGGCCAAGCCTCCACACGCGTCATTGGCACATGCCAAGAGACGCTTGCGATCTAGCATGCCAAGCCGTGCAAACCTAGGGCCAAGCCTCCACACGCGCCATTGGAACATGCCAAGCGACGCTTGCGACCTAGCATGCCAAGCCGTGCAAACCTAGGGCCAAGCCGCCACACGCGCCATTGGCACATGCCAAGCGACGCTTGCGACCTATCATGCCAAGCCGTGCAAACCTAGGGCCAAACCACCACACGCGCCATTGGCACATGCCAAGCGACGCTTGCGACCTAGCATGCCAAGCCGTGCAAATCTAGGGACAAGCCGCCACACGCGCCATTGGCACATGCCAAGCGACGCTTGCGACCTATCATGCCAAGCCGTGCAAACCTAGGGCCAAACCACCACACGCGCCATTGGCACATGCCAAGCGACGCTTGCGACCTAGCATTCCAAGCCGTGCAAACCTAAGGCCAAGCCGCCACACGCGCCATTGGCACATGCCAATCGACGCTTGCGACCTAGCATGCCAAGCCGTGCAAAACTAGGGCCAATCTGCCACACGCGCCATTGGCACATGCCAAGCGACGCTTGCAACCTAGCATGCCAAGCCGTGCAAACCTAGTGCCAAGCCACCACACGCGCCATTGGAACATGCCAAGCGACCCTTGCAACCTAGCATGCCAAGCCGTGCAAACCTAGGGCCAAAGCCACTACGCGCGCCATTGGCACATGCCATGCGACACTTGAGTTTTGGCATTACCACTTGCACCCGATGTGCAACCTACAGCCAAGGCATTCCGCACAAGCCATTGGCACATGCCGTGCAACCCTTGCACTTTGGCATGCCGCGCCTACATCAAAGGCCACGATTTCTCTTAAGATGCAAAATCTCGACCATCGAAGGTCGCCACTGAGCCGGCACATCTCTCAATCTCAACTTATCAAACACCAGCGACATGCTACACGTTTTCCACGAAAAAACTCGAGATATCAATACATGTCACAAATTGGGGGATGCTTTTTAGGGTTTTGGTTTGGCGGTTTACAGTGTGCGGCATACACAAATGCCCGTTTCAAGACAGTGTATTAAGAATAAAAAGGTTAGTAAATGCAGGATGTAAAACGCTCTTTCATTATGGAACATCAATTCCATCAAATTCCATCAATACTAGGCGTTACCACCTCTTCCCATTTAACTTATCCGTTTCTTTTTCTTACGAGGCCAGAGTACGTTTCACTTAGACTTGTAAATAGGTCTTACATATTTCCACCAAGACACACAAGTTTTTGGTCAGGAGAAATACAATACTCAGAAAGGCAACTTTGATAGCTTTCCCAAAAGCTTTCACCTTCTGATACAAGTCAAGTACTACTCTTCTAGAACTGTTCTGGTCTCAACACTCTCTTCGCTTCCCTCCATAAACCAGCCCTTCTCCTCCTCTTTGTGACCGAAGCAAATCCGGAACGGCTATTTCTTGGTTTAGGCCGGAGTTGTACAGATTGATCTCTCGAATCTAAATTACTCCCGTGCAGTACATTTGTTTAGGGTTTAGATTTGTTTCTCACTTACTTACCGGAATTACCAAAATCGGCAGAAACGATTTTCACCCATAAACACCTACGAAATAAAGCCGACGAGTCCGTTTCCTACGAAGTAAAGCCGACGAGGCCGTTGCCTACGAAGTAAAACCGACGATAGAAAAGGAGACGACGTAAGCTGCTGGCAGAGATGAAAGATGGTGTTATAGTTGGATTGAAAAGAGAGGAAGATTGAGCTTTAATGGAAACTGGTGCTGCTGCCGGGAACAAGGGAGAAACCATGGTTGATAAAGATTTAATGGATGATGCCAAGACAGAAGAGGATCTGCAAGGAATGAATAAATCTGTTACATGATCAGGTAGATTGAAGAACAATACAAATACTATGGAGTCATATTTTGTTTCGCAAATTAGAGGCAGAACAGTCGGCGAGAAGTTATGTCTACGAACAGCAGGTCCCGAGTTCAATCCCTTCGTGCAACATTTTTCGCATATTTTCCTTCAGCTGCCAAGGGTGAAGGAAAATAAGGGTAGGGTGATGTTCGTTTCTTTCACAAACAGAAGTTGGCACAGATGGCGAAGGGTCTGAATTGAGAGATACAGAACACGAGTTCGAGTCTCACTTCGGGCAAGGTTTTTTCTCCACGAATATTTACTTTGTGGAAACGGGATTTTCGCTTCGCGAATATTTACTTCGTGGAAACATTCGCTTCGTGAATAGTTGCTTCGTGGACAGATTTTCTACTTCGTGGAACTAAAGCTACTTCGTAGAAAGCCATAGCGAACGAAGTAAGGCAACTAAGTGAGGCCAACGAAGTTGATGCAGGAGAACCAACTAGAGAACACATTAACTCGGACCCGGTTCGTCAACTCCAGCAAAATGATAGGAGGAAATCAGAGCGCACAGAAGATATTCCCGAAAAATTCCAACATGCAAGGACGCACAAAAGATAACAAAGATGATGAAGTAAAGTGTTATCACATCGTCAGCCTAACCAACTTTGGAGAAACGCCATCTTGGAAGCAAACGGCAAAGAAACCAAGCATGAATCACGGAAAATATGATGATAAATGGAAGCGTTACGACGAAAGAAAACCGAGCTCCTCAAAGCGTTGATGACTGTTCCGGAAAGGATCAGCTAGAGAAGAAGAGATATTAAAGAAGATTACTTCGGCAAAGCTTCCAGTGAGGTAAGATAGTTAACAAGTAAAAGAAGGCGCGCTTCGTCAGGAGTGGATTATAACGAAGCAAAGATCGTTTTACCGGAATACTATTAGCCAAGGACAAGTTTGCAAGACGAGGGAAACCTCCGGCTACTCCAGGAGCAAACAAAGGAGAATGGTGATTTACGGAAGAAATCAACCAAAGAAGAAGGCGGTAAGATGAGAGGCGAAGAAAAGGCTAGGGAAATCATATGGATCAATGATGGAAGCTACACTATGTGGAGCATCAAGGTCTCGGTTCACGACGATTGGTAACGAGTATCCAAGGACTAAACAAGGCGATCACCCCTGCGAAGTTGATAGTTCTAGCGAAGCTAAAGTCAACCTAAAAGGGCGAAGATGATGGAAGAGAGACGACGGAAAGGGGCGAAATCAATCGTGAGGACGACGGAATCACCTCACAAAGAGATGGGAGAGAATGACGATAAGGACGACGGAATCAACTAAAGAGTACGATTCGTGCAAACAAGAAAAGATGAAATAGTAATTACAATTCGTTGAATAACTTCATTATGACCCGAAGAAGACAAGGAAGGATGTGTCGATGTGGAGGAAAGGATGATTGCAATACCAAAGAGGAAACGCGCAAAGCCGTCGATGTGATAAATCATTGACGAAGTGGAAGAAAGGATGATCGCAATACCAAAGAGGAAACGCGCAAAGCCGTCGATGTGATAAATCATTGGCGTAGAGGAGGAAAGGATGATGGCAGTTCCAAAAAGGAAACTCGCAAAGCCGTCAATATGATAAATCATCGATGTAGGGAGGCAAATAAGACCAGCACCTAGAAGTTATTAATCGGGCAAAATGAGAACTCAAAACAAGCAAGTAAGACCTCACATTAGGAGGCAAATAAGATCCACGAAACAGTTTAAGAGAAACCTTAAAACCTTCGCCTAGGAAGGCTGGGAATCCACGGCGTGCACCCTAGTTCGCACGAAAGTGTAAGAGGCAAAGTCTTAACGCGCATCGTGAACAACTCTCAGACAGAAAGCTAGGGGCAATGATAAGACCTATCCGCTGAGGGTCCCTTTTATGATGGCCTTCGGTAAGGGGTGCAAAAATATGACCAAGGCGCCGACGTATTCGGTTGAGCTGCGGATGCATGGGACGTCTGGAGCGTTACCGGGCATGTCCGTCTGGCAAGTCTTGGCTACGATGCACTCGGTCACAAAGAAACCTCACTCAGGGTGTGACTTCGTAACCAATAGCCACATCGGCGAAAGGGATAAGAAGTCGCGAAAACAACTGACTTTCGTAATAACCGGATGGGAGGAGACCAACATGCATGTTAGTGTTAACCTCCTTGAAGGGGCAATCAAGGGGAACATAAAGGGACGACACCCTCCAGATTAGGGAGTTGTGTGACCAAAAAAGACGGCAATATCATAGGGTTATTATTCATGGGAATAACTAGGCCTGTCGTATTGTCCCGAAGTAAGACCTCAATAAAGAATGTTAAGGCGAGGTTGATGGATCGTTATTCGCAAGAATAACGAGCGCCTGAGACTTCGTCAAATTATGACCCTTAATGAGAGGGTGAGGTGCAATAAGACCTTAACGAGGAGGCGCAATAAGACCTCGTAGAGCATCAAGGGAAACAAAATATATTCAAGAGGCAAAAGAAAGAAAGAAAACAAAAGCAGAAAGAAAAGAAAGAAAGAACATGAAACGAAGAAATACGATTATCAAGTAATACAATTGAAGGCAATGAAGTGATGCAATGCAAGAGCTAAAGTTGAATGAAGTCGTGGAGGAAGAGAACTTGGAGCAAAAGAGAATTGATGAGGCAAAGAATATGGGCATGCGAAGAACAACGGAATAACACGAATCAAGATCCAAACAACGCGAAGATCAATGGATGAACGAAAAACCAAAATCATGCAACGAGGAACCAAAAACAACATGAAACGAGACCAATACCTTCAAGACTTAACGAACGCAAGGCAAAGGCGACAAAGGAGCACTATATTACTTTTTCTTTGGATAGATTAAGTTCATCCACCAAAGCAAAATGAGGCACACATATAGAAGAAAAGGGAGATATACTCATGAGGACGACGATGAAAGGCGGAGATACGAAGATGAAACGAAAGGCAACACGAAATAAATCGGAGACACTAGGAAGAGATACAACGAGGAGAAGGAAGGCCTGACGAAGTGAGAGGCAAACGTCGCGCAGAAAATGAAGGAAACTTGAACCAGGAGGTTTTGGACGAACTGCGAGATATGAGGACCGGGAGGAGCGATTCGCGAAGAGGTGTTACAGATCAAGCGGTTGGAGGCCCGGAGAAAATGAAGGACATCGGTGGGAGGGGAAGGACAAGAAATCGTAAGACAACGAAAGAAAAAGTCGAGCGAAGAAAATGAATCCATGAAGAAACGTGTCTGAATCATGAAAGTCGGGGCTGTTGCGGAAGAGGGGACGAATCAAGAAGAGGAAGAGGAGGATGATGTTGATAAGGATATGACATCGAAAGAACCAAGTAAGACACCCCGTCAAGTAAGGTACCAACCGGAAAAGCAAGATGGAATGGCAAAACAAGGCGACCGGATTATACAACAAGGGCATGAACACAACAACGAAGTGGTGATGGGGATCTCGCAAGAAGGAGATACAAATTCGGAAACGATAACGGCTTCGTCCCAAAAACGGATCATATATCAAGGGGAAGGACCTTATGAAGATTACGAGGAAGAAGACGAACGAGGAATGCAGAGGAAAAGGCTACTAGAAGGATATGACCGGGAGAGAGACCTAAGGATACAGCTAGTGGAGGCGAGATACGAAAATCATAGGCTAAGATGCGAAGAAGGAAGAAGGCGCGAGGATGAGAGCAAACGAAATAAACGAGAAAGAAGCATTGGCGAGACAAGATGAGGGAATGTGGATAACGAAATATCACATGAGCTACGGATATTGAGGGTACAAGTGGAGTGGAAAGCTCACTGAGGAAAAATGAGTCGCATTGGACGAAGGAGAAAGGCGTGCCAGCCACTATGACCCATGCGGGGTTGGAAATAACACTGAGGGAGAGCTGAGACGGGATGACCAAAAGCAAGGAGGGTCACTGCAAAGAGACCGAAAGTCGCGAGGTGATGAGGCCGGTAGTCACCATACTAAGAGTATAAAGCCAACGAAGTAGGGATTGAACATGATATCATGTACGGAGTTAAAACTCCCGAGGCTCAACACGACTGTGGAGAGAAGTAGTACTGACGGAGGAAATCCCGGTGCTGCCGAATTCGAGAAGAGAACCAATTCCGGGGACTAGGAGTCATGAGTTCTGCAGATATCACCGTTTTTACGGACACCATACAAACAGTTGCAGGAGGAATATATAGCCTTGGAGGAAAAGCTGAGGCAAGTTAGCGAGGTTGTGCCGATCCCGACAGAAGAATGAACTTCTCGGCTCTTATTGAGGACGATACGCGCTGTGGAAGACGACTTAATATACGAAAAAGTGGATCCGTCGAACGTAATCTCTGCGAAGTGGGTAGATGTGTCGAGTAGAGATCAGGATTGGATTGGTCAAAATCTTAGGCATGAGGATTCAAGACGAAGGAATTATGATCCACGAAATAATAACGCATGAATCAACAACCAAACATATAAGGGCAAAATCGAAGCGAAGCAATGAATGGTCCCAACAACAACTCATGATCGAAAACAACAAGATCAAGGAAGGGTGCATCTATACAACAACGAAGTTCGAAATTTCGCAAAAGAATAAGAGGCAAGTATGTACTTTTCGATTAATTATTCTTTCGCTCGTTCCTTTATCAGCAAAGGTCAAAGTCATCCACTCAAGCACCACACGTCTCGCTCCAAGGACTGTACCAAAATGGATTTTTCCTTAAGGATCGCTCTTCAAGCAATATTCAAGGAAAATAGGGCAAAATGTAGACACCAAAAACCATACTCGACATGTGGTGCCTAATGAAAGCCGGTGTAGTATAACATTCCTAGGATAGTTTACATAATATCTAGACCAGAATAGCTTAGTTTGTAAGCAAAGTTTATATTTGTAAATTCATTTCTACTCTCTAGTACTTAAGAAAATATCTAAGAGAGAGAAAGGGATCGGATTTTATTTTATCCTTATGTTCTTCTTCCCCAAAAACTAGATCTAGAACTCCCAAAAAACTCTTTAATGGAGTCTATGTAAATCAAATAATTATTAGTGAAGAACAATGAATACAAGTGTAGGTGTAGCTATGGATTTTCCGTAGTTACACGGGGTATGACCTTGCGGGAGAAACAGCTACTGCTCTTGATGCTGCATCCATTTCTTTTAACGAATCCGACTATACATATGCAAAAACACTTCTACTCCATGCCAAACAAGTAATCTAACTTTTATATGCATGTGTATGCCGCATTTCTAGAAATCTTCTGTTTTCACTCAAATTATTATTACATCGAAGTTCCGGGACTTTGCTCACGATCACAAGGGAAAATACCAGGACAGCATCATAGTGGCAAAATATTTTTACCCAAGAAAATTCTATACGGTAAATTACTTACTCGACTTAAAGCGTGTTTTTTTCCTTGATCTAAAACTTAAGGTGTATTAAGAATGTTTATGTTAATTGCGCAGGACGAGTTGTTGTAGGCAGAGTATGGCTTAATTACGCCACAATGGATGAAAAAGTACCTGAGTTTTCTTCAAGAAACTGATGATAGAGGTCTCAAACAGAGTTCTCTTAGGACTAAAAGGACGCTGGTGTACAAATGTTTGGAACAATTTCCGAATCATGCCTGCACAACAAATAAAATCAAACACGAAAGAAATAACGTTATGGCTGAGTCGCGGACTAGGTCGCTTTCTTTAAGACGTTTCGCGGCTCTGCCCAAGATTGTGCAAGCAGTTCTTCAATGGCGCGTCGTCCCCAGGATAAAACAGCCGAAATCAATCTCTTACACAGTCACTCTTGCATGGTGAGAGGATGTGAAACTTCTACACTTCATTCTTGCTCAGAACTCTTTAGAAAAAACCAAGGATGATCACACACTTGTTTTTTCTTTCTTACAAACCATTCATTTTTCTTTGAAAACCCAAGAAACATAAAAGAAAACTCTCTCACTAAAAAAAATGTTTCAACAACTCTTCCGAAACATAAATGAAAAAACTCTCTCATAAGAAAATGTTATACAACTCCTCTAACCCTTTTCATAAAAAAAGTTCTGATTTTATTTTAATAGCCAAGGAAATAAATATGAGTAAATGAAGGACATAATTAGCTTCATTAACCCACTCAATTTGAAAACGATTTTTGGCATTAAAACAAAATAAATTCATTCTTTAAGGAAAGGAATAATGGTCACAAAATAAATTCTTCATTAAAACCATTTAATTGTGAGAATAACATTTGGAAATTAATTAATGTTTTTAAAACATATATCTCAACAATCCCCCACTTATATTTTTCAAAACATTGAGTAAGAACTTATAGAATTGTGCATAAGCAAAGGTGTCTCGCGACTTGAACCTTTACGTAGTGTTAATAGGCTCTCTCAAATCTGACCATAGAGTGAACATAAGTCTTGAACTCTAGGAGATAAAATATTACTTAACACACACGACTATACTAGTGTAAAGTATAAAGCCAGCACATTATGGCCATGTGTTTGTGCCCCAGTTTAATGAATGATCTAGAGAACTGCCTATATTCTCATAGAAAGCGGCCACACTTTCACATTCACATAGGTGAGTTTATCAAGAGTACTCCTGAAAGTACCCCACTCTAAATAGAGATATAAACATCA
Source organism: Papaver somniferum (assembly GCF_003573695.1). NCBI lineage: Eukaryota > Viridiplantae > Streptophyta > Magnoliopsida > Ranunculales > Papaveraceae > Papaver > Papaver somniferum. The sequence goes on from NC_039362.1 coordinate 203,190,598, forward strand.
TTAAGAGTTTAAAAATTAAAATCTAAAAATTAAACTCAACCTCTACTCCCTTCAGGATATCATGCCGTGGGATGAATTCTTCAAAAGCATGATTCTCGCATCTCCATATCACCTGTGACTTCGTCTATTCCCTTTGAACCTATTTCTAGGTTGGGTATCCATCACAGGTGACTCAATATCAATGGGCATAAACCTCATCCCTAAGATGTATTCACATCTTCTTATTAATCCTTTCGTCAAAGGAATAATGAAAACTCTTTTCAGACACTATATAATTCATATTCTCATAAAATTAACTCTTGTAGTTGTCGTTATGTTCTCAATTTATGCAATATCCGCGGTACTATCACATTGGATTAATATGTCTGTTCCTCTATCTATTAGAGGATCGAATCGTTCCATCCCTTAAAGGATTCAACTGAAAGGATGTCCAATCAGCTTCGCACCATCCTTAAAGGATTGCGGTAACAATTTAGATAGTGTATTTCTAGGCGTATGATGTGTTTGAAACACCTCACAACCTTCTCAATATTTTACCAATTTTCCATACTAGGATTGGTAAATATGATTATTAAAACCCCACTATGGAAGCAATATATTACACCCCCACTACAAAAAATACTTATATATATATAATCAATCACGTAGCAAAGAAGCATACTGAGCTACCATACTCATGTCTAGTGCAATCACACACAATCTCAAAAGCATTAGCACTAAACCAAATGAGTGAAAACTTGTTTACAGTCAGACTATATATATTTCTATCTCTTTTAAAAATTCTGTTTTTATTGAAATGAAAATTGATCCAGGGAAAGAAAAAATTCATTTCAAAAATATACACCATCTTCACTCAAGTCTTTCATGTAAAATAGCAAACTAAGCATGTTCTCAATTTCATTTTCATCCTATAAGTTAGAATAAAAATTCAAAAAATCACTAATGCATACAAAACAAATAGTATTGTGCATTTCACTTCCATTAATTCTGAAATCATTCGAATGAATCAAGTAAACAATTTTTATTTTATAAATTGTTTTAAAGTTGTTTTTCAGAAAATAAATGATAACTTATCTAACTTATATAATTTCGTTTATTGTTGAAACTACACAGTTTTCCATGCTTGGTTTACATAGATTCTCATCCTTAACTTACACAGAAGTATGTATTTCTACTTATGACTATAACAAATCATACATTGTAGAAACAACATCAACAAAACAAGCATGTAAGTTATTTAGCGACATGAATGCAAGAGTCAATAATTTTCTGTTTGCTTGTCTAAAAACAATAGGCTCATAAAAACTTTTTGCCAAAGATTTAATAATTTGAAGAACAAAGTTACTCTCTATAAGAAGTTATTTTCCATCAACAAAATATTCATGCCTAATTCTTAGTCTCACTATAGTTATGCATTTCTAGATTCATTCTTAGTGAATTACTTGTCACCTTCATTTTTATAGTTCCTCTGATTTAAATCAAAGTTGGTAAATCATAGGGTATGGACCCCACTATTTTTTGACTCAAACAAAAATTTCAAAACAATATCCAAAGACTCCAAAAAATGTGAAAAACTAATGAACCAATGATCTAGACCCAAAACGTTTTACACAATATAGAGAATAAAAATTCAACCAATTTTCATGATAATAACATTTTCTAATTCACTACTCAATAGATCATATTTGATATCAAAACAAGTTACTATAAGCATCTTTATAAAATTCTCTAATATTTTATTTCATCCAAAACCATTGCAAGTTGCGAAAGATTTAGAAGTGTACATGCTTTTATGAGTTAGGTAAGATTACATACATGTTACTCACAAATTCACCAAGTTTATAAGAAACTATAACATGCTCTCATTCGTTACTAACTCATTCATTTCTTAAAGCATGACAAAATCTCATATTTCAAATATTCAAAATTCAATTCATGTTATGATAAAATTGTAATATTATGTTCAAGCATTTTATCCATAACCTATCATTTTTAGTAGTGTAATGATCAAGTTCAACAAATTTCTAATATGAATCTTGTTAATAACAAGATAGGCGGAAACTAGAATTCTTTCTCATTTCGGAAGTATGAACATTTTAATAAAATTGTTCTACCCGAAGTAAACTTTGAACCATACTAATACCGAAAATCCTAGTGATGTGAGTATATCTCATCACCACTTTCTTTCAAACAATTTGGTTCAAATTTTGAACTATAACCTATCAAAACAAACATGGTGTAAACCACCAATATATACCAACCTCTCACCGTATCCACAATTCACATTAACTTAGCTTGAAAAGCGTTGTTAATAACATTTGATATCCTTGCAATACCGTGCAACAATAGCAAATAAATTCATAATCAATATTATGTTCATTTCTTGGTGAGAGTTGATATTCACATTGGTTTTGACTAGGTTTCAAAATATTTCGGTTTTGGGTTCGCATAGAATTCCATCTCATAAGTTCCAAACTTATATGAGTCACATGTTTATTGTCATACACGCCAATATCTTGTTTCCCTAAAATTTATTCTAAGATTGAACAATCAATTTATTCAATTTAGAATTCCATTATTTGATCACTACAATCACTACAAATAGTTCATCAAACATACCTCAATTGCTTTTAAATCTCAATTGGTTATAAACCATTTTCCATTCTTTGCGCACCAACAAAGAAATCAGCAACCTCATTGCTCCTCACATCGATTAATCTCCCCGCTATTTTTATTTCATTGGAAAATAAAAACTTGCTCAAGTAGGTGAATTCTCATGCACCTGTCACAATCATTCACATGTGATCATTCGAAACCAAAAATAAGTAAGGTATGCACTTACATAATTACTTAAAAATCAATTAAAATATAGTACTTCAAGTTTCTCTTAAATTTCAAACAAAGATTCAAAGTTCTATAGTTATAACATCATATATTTATAACTCACTATCAAGCATTTTATCAAACATATGTGGTGCACTAGTTTGATTGCTAACAATAATCTTCTTTTTCATTATCAAAACAAGAGTATGAAGTAGTAAAATCAAAACATGACTTTTAGTATAAGTTCTTACATCTCTAATCTCTAATCTCAAGTATCATGTCTCCTATTTTGGACATACATACACAACAATTTTGAAATTACCACATCTCTCAATTTAAAAATTCAAATGGAAAACTTCAAATTGGATTTTGAAGATTAATTCCTGATCTATGAGCTTCATGTTACACTATTTCAAAATATCTACACAAAGATTAGCAAAAACGAATTTATTTAGCAATAAATTTCTTCCCAACAGAATGTTTCAGATACGTTATTTAGTATTCTAAAATACCTTAAAAATACTTTTAGTGCTTCAAAAATTGTGAAGTTCGGCGTGGATTATCCTCATGATGTCTAGTATATCTAGTAAATATTTCTAGACCCAATTCATTTTCATTTTCATGTAGGAGATAGAAATAAAAATCAAAAGCATGTTTAAAAATATTTGTTTATCATCAATAACATTTTTCTATGTTAGGTTTTCATGATGAAAAATATCATCCATAATATAATCATAGTCCATCAAAATTAGATACAAAATTAACTTTAGGTAACGGTTAACCTAAAATCTCAAGCATCATGTTCAATCGCTAAATTAAAATTACACCGGTTATAATTCTATAAAACAAAATAAAACAAAACAAATGATACTTATCGCGTTTTAGCAATCGTTTTTCTTTTGATTTCCATTGCAGAAAAACGTCTTAAAATTGTTTGGAACAATTGCCGAATCATGCCTGCACAACAAATAAATCAAACAGGAAACAAATAACGTTATGGCTGAGTCGCGGACTAGGTCGCTTTCTTTAAGACGTTTCGCGGCTCTGCCCAAGATTGTGCAAGCAGTTCTTCAATAGCGCGTCATCCCCAGGATAAAACAGCCGAGATCAATCTCTTACACAATCACTCTTGCACGGTGAGAGGATGTGAAACTTCTACACTTCATTCTTGCTCAGAACTCTTTAGAAAAACCAAGGATGATCACACACTTGTTTTTTCTTTATTACAAACCATTCATTTTTCTTTGGAAACCCAAGAAACATAAAAGAAAACTCTCTCACTAAAAAAAAATGTTTCAACAACTCTTCCGAAACATAAATGAAAAAACTCTCTCATAAGAAAATGTTATACAACTCCTCTAACCCTTTTCATAAAAAAATTCTGATTTTATTTTAATAGTCAAGGAAATAAATATGAGTAAATGAAGGACATAATTAGCTTCATTAACCCACTCAATTTGAAAACGATTTTTGACATTAAAACAAAATAAATTCATTCTTTAAGGAAAGGAATAATGGTCACATTAAAACCATTTAATTGTGAGAATAACATTTGGAAATTAATTAATGTTTTTACAACATATATTTCAACAACAAATGACGGTAACTAAGGTATGTGCATGTCAGACATTCAGATTTGAGCTTCTTAAAGACTAATAAATTTTGCGTCTGCTAAATGTTAAATATTTATTCAGCTTTTATTCGCGGGAGGACTTGATGATCAATCTGAGACATGGACTCCATACTTGGATAATGTTCAACAGTTCATCTGTAATTGTATTCAGAAAGGTCTTGGTAATTTTCAACCAACCGAGTCGGAAGGCTTACTGTATTTCAACGAATGGAACAGTCTTAATTACGTAACCGCTTTGCTTTTGTTGGTTCTGGATTACGCAGAAGTTGTTGATCCGGATCTTCAATGTGGCGATACTTTAGTTACTCCAGGCGATCTTTATAATTTTGTTCAGCTTCAAGTGGATTATATTTTGGGGAAGAACCCGTTGAACATGAGCTATATGGATGACATCACCACAGAGCGTCTTCAATTGTTTCTTACAAGGATGACATCACAAAGGTTTCGTGCGAAGTGCGAACAAGGTTTCCATGCATGGTACACCAAGACTGAACCCAATCCAAATATACTTTCTGGGGCAGTTGTGGGAGGTCCTAATAAAGGAGATCGGTTTACGGACACAAGAGATAATTATATACAAAATTAGCCTAACACTATTATTGTTTCTCCATTCGTCGGTATTCTGGCTAGACTTTCTCATTAACTTATTATTAATATTATAGGCATCATCATAATAAAATTATTTCATTGTACGTACGCATAATTTTTAGGAATTTGAAACTCATCAGATCTGAAGTCCAATATAATGCCATTCATTGCTTATCAAAATACCATTTATATTTTTGTTTCTTCAAATGATGCTTATAATCCTTCCAATAACAAAAATGCTTATTAATATAAGGCATGGGAGCGCAGATTGTTGTTAGACTCCCAACCAACCTTGTATAATTACTCTTTGAGTTTATCTATTAAAGGCACGCCGAGGTGCTGTTTCATAATCTATAATACAAAACAGGATGGGTATTTGAACTTGGACGGTCGGATGACATTTTGAGAGACAAACGTTTCATCCGACCATCCCAGTCTCATCTCAGCGAAAGAATTCCGATTGTCGCCGTTCTGTAACCCCTCTCATTATGAATCAAAATTTATTAATTTTTAATTATTGCATCACCTCTTAACTCAAGATATTCAAAGAAACATTAAATGAAATCATCATACATGCATTAATTGGTAGAGGCATGATGAATCTAATGGGAAATGAGATTTATTTATTTTTTTTATTCATAACTCATGAGTGAGATATGCATACACACTATTACTTATATGATTTTGTGTTCATTTTTAGATATTATATATGAATAATCTTACAATGTACTTATAAACATTATTTTCACTTAAAACAAAAAATAATTTTTTTTTGCAGTAGATAATAGAGAAAAATAAAGAGGCACAGAGAGATAGATATTTCATTCATCAGCTTTTGTGTGTTACATAGGTAGTCCTTTATATACAATAGGAATAGAACCCTAGTTACTATATTGGGCCGCGCATCCGTGGGCTAAAGCCCTACAACACTCCCCCTTGTGCGGTCCAATAGAACTCCATACGTAGTACTTCTCATACAATGCTTCGGATAACGGTCTCCAATTGTCGTCCTCTCCTTGATGACTTGCGCCGAAATCAATTGCCTCATTAAAACTTTGACAAGGAAAAACCCAGTAGGACAAAACCTTGGTACAGCTCTTCACATGTAGTACTTCACATGTTGTCTCGTACTTTACATGTAGTTCATCACATGTAATACGATCTTCAAATATCGACGATTCTAAGTTAATTGCCTCGTTAAAACTTCATCAGGAAAAACCCAGGGGGACAAAACCTGAACTAAAGAAAAAGAGTACAATATTAAGTAAACTTAGAACACAGTTGGATGTGTATACGTTGCCTCATTGAAACCTTGACAAGGAAAAACCCAGTGGGACAAAATCTCGACGAAGGGAAAAGAGTACAACGTGGAAGATGCAAGTAAAGGTGATCTGTTGCAGATGATCACTTTGCTTTGTTGAAGTTGACTAGTTGCTTCACAACTCCTAAGTAAGAAAATCCTCATGGGAAAGAAAATATCCTTAGATGGGAAATTACATACCCGGTGTTTGTTGTTGTCTCAACCTTACCGAGTAACAAAACCCTGTGGGAAAAAGTAACCCCGGTGAAGGAAAATAGTTCAACACACCATTAGATGCTCCCCCTGATGTCAGACAATTTTCGTTAGTCTAATGCAGTCAAAAGGAGTTTATCACACTTTACTTTGGTGACTTGAACGTTTATAAAACCCTGTTGTTGATTCTAGAAATTACGTTGCTTAACATACTATCGCATTTCATTTTTTTGATTCAGATATTTTCAGTAATATCAACATGATCTTTATGTCTTCAACGTTCAACATACTTGATGTTTTTAGTGTTGTCTCGCTAAAAACCTTATCGAGTAACAAAACCCTTTGGGAAAAAATATTCTCGATCGAAGGGAAAATAGTACAACACGGCTTCAATTTCGAAGTAAAATATGTCGACATCATATCCTTGGATCCTCCCCCTGATGACGACATCTCCCCCTGACTACTTTCAGAGTTTTTCCAGACAGTTCCTTTAGTCATGTATTTTTCGAAACTGAATATTGGTAATGACTTAATCTATCATATCTCCCTCTGATTACTTTCGTTGGAGAAGAGATTATTGTTCCTTCATAACCAACAACTTTTGGATTGCACTTTCATTAGCATTCCTTTTAATGTCTTTGTAGGGATAAAACAAATTTATGTCAATGGTTACTTTTAAGTACATGATTACATTCACTATACCATTCCAATGACGTTGCGCTGGCGCGGAGGTATATCTAGCTAACAAGTTCTCTGAGGATGTAAAATTTAATCGAGTACATTATTATACTAAGTACAACAATGCGTCTATTGTACTTAGATATGGGAATTTCATCTCCCGACACATCTTCGTCATATTCCTTTGGACGAAATGGTTACTTACTTACATTTGAACCTCGACTAATCATGGGAGTGCTATCAGGATGCATGTCTTTGTTAAATTTCCTGAAAACTTTAGACATATGCAAACTGGTGGAATAATATACCACAAGCTCAGTATTCGATCAAGCTTTCCCTAGATTTTTCATCTCAAATTCGCCTTTTAAATAGCTTTTAAGGTCTCTTATTACATCAAGAGTACACATCATGTCTGTACCATCAACATAAGTAGCTACAATTCCAAATCAGGAACTTTCTTATGAATATGCAAGCAAAAATAACTTACTTGTCTATCCCCTCCAAATCAAATAGCCACTTAGACGGGTATACCACATCTGCCTGATTGCTTGAATCTATAAGTGAGCGTTATATTTAACTGTAAACGCACTCTGTGGTTTAGAGTCATTTGATTTGGGAAACAAAAGTCTATCAAGTACTTTTGTAAATATCTTCTATCTCTTGATTCTTTCAGAGATACGTAACAACCACATATATATGCTGCATTTCAAATCCTTTTGAAATTACCAAGCTAACTAAGTAGCGAAACTCTATAACGTTCATTACAAGAGAACAATTCCAGAGCTTTGTGAGAAACCTAGCGCCACAAGGCGAGTCTTTGTACTTTAAGACTACTTTCTTCTCATTATGCTTTATGACAAATTAATTATGTATGCCCAATAGGCTTTACACTTGGTTGGTTAGCACTACCACACCAAATACTTGTATATTTTCCAAAGAACAAAGTTCTACCTGGATTGTGTAGGCCAAATATGTTATTTATTTGAAATTACTCAAAATAAAGCATGATTCGATCTCATTGTGCTCTACTTCTGGAGCAACTATTTATGGATTATATCATCACTGTGCACGCATGATCCTTCCATTGAATCATGTGCATTCTCATAATCCGTTAGGATTTCATTGTTCTCTAGAATCATTTAAAACTTCGGAGGTCCTCCAGTATTGATTCATGGACATAGTCAGAGACAATCAAATGAGATGATTTCATTAATGATACAAATTTGGTTGTGCATTACTCATCTACTTCCTTTATAGGTGAGCATTGATCGAACCTGGTGGTCTCTCCATCTTCCTTTATGGAGCCACGGCCTCAACTACACTTCCACCAAGTGTAGTTGCAACACCTTAGTCTATGGTGTACCCCATACTGAGGATTTCTAACCTTGCAGGAATATTTGCAACTGGTATGTGTGATCTTGTCACTTTAACGACATCAGTGTACATTCTGAAAATTGATTATTCTTTGTCACTTCACATTTACATTTGTAGAGTACAAAAATCAATATGAGACACAGTGGGAACATACCACGACAATTCAACCGTTCCTTTAGAAAATACTTTTTCTTATCTCCCCCTAACGACGGGAAGATTGTCTCATTAAAGTGATAACCTGCAAATTTAGCAGTAAGAGATCTCATGCTAAAGGTTTTAAAATGCGGATAATTGTTGAGAGTAAATATCCAACAAAATTACTTAACAGTTTTGAAGACCCATTATAGTACGATATGGAGTCGTAATGACACATATATAGTGCAACCACAAATGCGTAAGAACACGAATGTCAGGCTTAAATCCAGTTACCAACTGGCACGCAGAAAAGGTTGACTAATACTGGGTTCTAAAAAAGAATTGAGTAAGATGCATGTAATATTGCATATCCCCAAAGCAATAAAAGATAGGTTGGTACGCATAACCTATTCCTTAGGCACCTTCTGTAACCTTTGGTGGTAGCCTCTGCGAGACCATTGGGTATAAGATGCTCTATATTGATCCTATTAAACGTGCAATATTCATCAAGTCCTTTTGATGTAAATTCTCTTGCATTAATAAGGGTGGTGAGCCTTTGCACTTTGTATTGTGTAATATATGCTAGGAGTTTATAAACGCAAATTTCTTGGGGATTATAACTAGTCCGAAATGTCAAAATATTCACCAGAGCCATAAGTCACTTTAATGGTCCGCATTCTGCAGGAATATTTTTCTAAATTTCACCTTGTTATCTTTGTAATATGGATTGTTTACCATTTGCATCTTAGGATGGTCTCGATCCTGTTTTACTGAAGACTTTGTAAAATGAGTGATATGCTCTCTTACTTAAAAGCATAATGGGAGGGAGGAAGGGGTTGTGCATCTGGTACTTTAGAAAACACTTATTGAGAGATATGTCGTTACTTCGCATTCTGTCAATCTTTTTCGCGTTGTCTTGTCCACTCAAACACAGTGATGTACGTATGATTCCTTTCAAAGTGAAACATCATGTCACAACCAAAGTGCCTTTATGGTTATGTCAAAGCCTAAATGAGTCAATTCCCAACATTTCATCGTCGGAGTCAATATGGATTCAATAATCCAAATACTATAGTGATTTACATTTCACTAGATTGACTCATTAGTTTATCTAAGAAATATTTCCTTCCAAATATATTAGAAACTATAAAAGATGCAATCAATTACATTCTCATCATAGTGAGGTTCCACATGATATCCATTTTGCATGGGTTACTTTGGAATTTAACAAGGTGTGATTATCTCTCGGTACATGTAGAGATTTTATGACGTCTTTGTTCTATCTTGAAAACAAATTTTGAGCAATGTTGCGCTCGATGATCCAATCCTCGTAGTCACATTATAAGGAAATAGTTCAACAACTAGTTTAAATTCCTTAAGCTAGTGGAAGAAAAACAATTATGAGTTAGACACTTGGGTCTTGAGAGTTTTACTAAGTGGTGTGGCCTTATTACGTAATAAAGGTGTGATTCAACTCAAGTACTTTAGACTGAATATCTTTTACGTTTCACCCAATATATCTCAAGTGCTTTAGAGAATTTATGTCTCGTGTTTTCATTCCATAGGTGCAGATATTGGATCTAGTTCAACTGAATAAGATAGTCAATTGGCCCGACAAAGTTCTTGTTGCCATTAACGTTGATGTGAAAATTGGTTGCTACTATGATACACACATTACATTGTATATACCAACATCTATGACCAGGTGCATTTCTAACTCTTTCATTTATGATGGGATCTAGAGTTACATTTTAGCTTCATCCCATATTCAGTTGATACATGTACTTTGGTGTCATTACTACTGGGAAAAAAAAATACATCTTTGTCTCATGATATATATGTCCCTTTTCACATGCTTTATATGAGTCGGTACGTCTAACCCTCATTACTTCGGGGTACTTTCCATTTTCAATTTCTCTACATTTAGCTTAATTTGAGAATATTCATTATCTCAATAGGCCAAGAGAATCTCACTACACATGTACTGGTTCGTTAGTATCATGGATGAAATAGAGAAATGGAAATTTTCTGACTCATTTCACCTTTGTGAGTTCTTCCACAAAAATTGGAATACATGTGATTTATTTCCTACGTATCTTTTGAAAATACTGACTCTTTAATAGTCGAGCAAATGAATTACATCCCACATTTCAGGAAAAAATAATGGTGCTCAAGTATTTCTAAATTTCAAATGAATACATTGGAATTGAGTTGGTACAACCAATTGTACAAAAGACACCATTCAACTAAAGCCAATTTCATATTCAAGAGAACAAAATAACATTAACCAAAATTCTCGATGATTAAGATCCACAATTATTTAAGTTAACCGCTTAAAAGATGCTGGTTTATTTTACAACAAAAATAAAACTACGCATGTTCTAAAAAATAAATAAACAAGCCCAACAAGTATTCAACCTTAAAGCACGTATCAATTACATACCTTAAACTTTCGAATCGCTCCATATAGATAAAACCAGAACGAAAGTGTACATGCACGCCCAGAACAAGCTGGAACGGTACAAACAGGGTACAGGCTCCCCCTGTTCAGAAGCTGGAACAATACAGATGGGGTACATGCTCACCCGGTTCAGCTCGATCGGGTTGGTCAGGTCGCGGGTCCAATCCAGGAAACCAGGAACAAACCGACAGAAAAAGGGAGAACACATTGATTATTATTAATTTCCCATCAAATGTAGGCATAACGTATCATGCAAACGGGTTGGGGGCAAAAAAAAACGTATTGCACGTTTCATATTCACACTGCATCTTCAATTAGTTAACCTACTTAACACAAAATAGACATACCAATCGAACACATACAAATGGATATTCTCCAGATCATACCGTCATGTTTACACACACAAAGTGGGCCGTACCAATCTAAAAAAAGGTGGGTGAGAGAGATTTTACCCAAACTAATGTACACATGTCCGATGGATTGATGGATGAATATAGAGACAAACAGTATCATGATTAAAATAATATACAAGCTCTTTATTGATTTTAATAAAAACAAACATATATGGTATAATGGCAAGTGGAAGATGAAACTTAGCTTATATAAAGACAACTCTCTTTATTAATGTTTAGAAAATCTCTCAAAACTAAACACAAGCTCTAATCTTGCTCTTGTGATCAACCACAACTTTGGTGAGCATATATATATAGAACTATGAATTCCTTTTCCTAGTCCTATTACCTTATTACATGTCTTTCCTTTTCTTAGAACTAGATGACTTCTAATTCCCTTAGGATTACATCAATTGTCTTTTCTTATCCTAACCAACTTGTTAGAGATTATCTTAGGCTTAATGTTGAAGTTTAACCAACATTCTCCCCGTTAAGCTTCAACCTTACCCGTGACATATCTTGTACTCCAATCAGTTGTCTCATTTCTTCAAACTTGATCCGAGCTAATGCCTTTGTCAATATATCTGCTTTCTGCTCAGTTCCTGGTATGTGTTCAACGTTGATGCTCTCCTTCTCGATACATTCTCGTATGAAATGATACCTTTTGTGAATGTGTTTCGTCTTCCCATGAAACACTGGATTTTTAGTGAGTGCAATTGCAGACTTATTATCAATCTTGATGAGAACTTTTTCAGGTTCTCTTCCTTTGATTTCACCCAACAGTTCTTGAAGCCATATTGATTGTTTAGCTGCTTCTGTTGCGGCCATAAACTCAGCTTCACAGGATGAGAGGGCTACAGTGTCTTGCTTCTGTGAACACCATGTAATAGGTGCTTCACCTAGATAAAATATATGACCAGTTGTACCTTTTCCATCATCTTGGTCAATATTATGACTGCTGTCACTATACCCAACAATTCCTTTTGATCCTCCTCGACCATACTTCAATCCACAGTTGATTGTTCCTCTTAGATATCTTAATATCTGCTTTATTACATCACCATGAGACTTGCGTGGACTCTGCATATAACGGCTTGCTACTCCCACAGAGAAAGACAAATCTGGTCTTGTGTGTAATAAGTATCTTAGGCATCCAACATTTGTTCTATAACTCATTGAATCAATCTCTGCTTCTTCTTGTGCCTTTGAAACTTTAAGTCCAAACTCCATTGGTATCTTAGTTGGATTACAAGTTTCAAGTCCTGCTTCTTTCAGAATTCTCCTTGCATAAGCTTCTTGTTTAATCTGAATCCCATTGTTTCCATTGGTATTGATGATTATGGGTCCTTCACCTTCATCAATTACTTGACCCCATCTCATGTGAAACATTCCTGGATCCCTACTTGGTCCATCATTAGTTTCTTTCCAGTTCCAGTTTGCTTTTTCATCGAATACCACATCTCGACTCACTATTACTCTTTTCGTTGTTGGATTAAATAATCTGTAAGCTTTGGATCCAGGCTCAATTCCTAGATGCACAAGAGTCTGAGATCGATCATCCAGTTTCTTAAGAGTTGCAGAATCAACTTTTGCGTATGCTTTGCAACCAAACATTCTTAAATGATCTATGTTTGGTTTTCTCTTTCGCAAACTTTCATATGGAGTCATGTCTTTCAGAGATTTCGTAGGTATCCTGTTTATTAGGTATGTGGAGTGTCGTACAGCTTCTCCCCATAGATAATTAGGTACCTGCATAGCCTTTAAAGAACTTCTTGTCATCTCCATAAGAGTCATGTTTCTCCTCTCCACCACTCCGTTTTGTTGTGGTATCCCTCGAACCATCTTGTTCTGAGACATAGTTTTTAAGGTTCTGAAACATATGTGTCCTAACCTTGCGTGCCACATCCATGTCTGATCTTTCAGTCTCATATTCAGACACAATGGCCTTCCAATCATGAGACTTATCTTGTAGAGTCTATTCTGTGAGCGTGAGACTCTAACTAAAAGTCTTCCACTTGGGTCATAAACTGTTAGATAATCTTGTCGCATTCTAACATCACATCCAACTTCTGTAGCTTGTTCTAAACTTAGAATGTTGCTTTGTAAGTTTGGGATGAAGTAGATGTTTGTGACAAGATTTTGTTCTCCGGTCTTGCTCTGAAATAGAATTGATCCTTTCCCTTCAATTTCTACAGAAGATCCATCCCCAAACTTCACTTGTCCTTTGATTTTCTCATTGAGTTCAGAAAAGTGGTGTCTCTTACCAGTCATGTGATTGTTGGCTCCATTATCTAAATACCAGATTCCTTCTTCTCCATCCTTTGATTCGTAGTTCTTTGGTATTAGTTTCCCTTTGTTTAAGAATACAACTTCGTGCATGAAAAGAGTTATATCTGCTTCCCTTGTTTCATTCTTGTTTTCTTCTTCCATCTTTTGTATTCTTTCAGGGCATACAGAGGAGAAGTGTCCTGGTTTATCACATCTGTAACAAATAATGTTTGATCTATCCTTTTTTTTCTTTCCCTTGGTTTTGATCATTCTGACTTGTTGTTCTATCTTGTGAGTTAAACCTTCCTCCCCTTCCTCGGCCTCTGTTTACTCTACCACCTCTTCCACGACCTCTTCCTCTTTTCGCAGAGTTTTGTTGGTAAGAGTTTGTGTACAAGAGTTTTCCTTGAGTTTCTCCATTGTTTTCTTCATCAAGGATTCTCTCTTCATATGCTTTCAATCTTCCAATTATATCTTCATAGCTAGTCTTCTTTAAATCTAAGACTTGTTCGAGAGAAGCTATGATATGAATATACTTGGATCTTGGTGAACTATTGAGAAACTTCTTTACCAGTTTATCTTCATCAATGGATTTTCCAAGTGATGCAGCTTTTGAGGCTATCTCTGATAGCTTTCCTGCAAATCTATCAATAGTATCAGTGTCTTTCATCTTCATTCTTTCAAATTCAGACATTAAGGTTTGCAGACGGGCTTCTTTAACTCGATCAGCTCCGAGATTACGTGCCTTTATTGCATCCCAAATTTTCTTTGAAGTTTCTTGTTCACCAACTTGTAGAACAAGACATTCTGGTATTGCTTGAAAGAGTAATCCAATGGCAACATTGTTTTTGTCTGGGTCCAATGTACCAGGATCAATTGTTTCCCAAACTTTGTAGATTCTCATGGCCCATACTGTGTAGTTTGTGGCGTTGAGGATTGGAACTTGTATTGATGGTGGCGTGAACTGTTTTGCACGTATGATGGTGCTCTCGTCTCTCATGGCTCGATGTAGACAAGCTCTTATACCAATTAATGGCAACTGCAAGATGAAACTTAGCTTATATAAAGACAACTCTCTTTATTGATGTTTAGAAAATCTCTCAAAACTAAACACAAGCTCTAATCTTGCTCCTATGATCAACCACAACTTTGGTGAGCATATATATATAGAACTATGAATTCCTTTTCCTAGTCCTATTACCTTATTACATGTCTTTCCTTTTCTTAGAACTAGATGGCTTCTAATTCCCTTAGGATTAGATCAATTGCCTTTTCTTATCCTAACCAACTTGTTAGAGATTATCTTAGGCTTAATGTTGAAGTTTAACCAACATGGTATGTCAAATCAAAGATTGAAGGAATATATTTTTCTCTGTTGAAGAAGAAGACAAACGTATGAACTTATAGTTTTGGTAGACAATCATCATAGAACATGGAAAGAAAATTAAAAACATGAAATAACATACCACAATCATGAAATCAAGCAGGTTACGTCTCCTAGTTCAAAGAAAAGAAAAAAATCAAAAAAAATCAAGCAGGTGATGCGCATCAATCGGTACCAGGGACGAATATGTCATCTCATAAAGCATACACAGTTTATCATCAAGCAATTATAACATATGTGTCGGTCAAACCAAAAATTGTGCCTACCATGTTAATCATATTCATTTTCCTATATGTTTGTTAAGAAAAAATTGAGAAAAGTTAAGGTATACCTTCTGCAATTAGAAAATAGAACGACCAAAGGTGAGATTTCGAAGATCGAACTGAAGTTGATGATGACCAGAAGAATGAAAAAAAATAAAAACGCCAGTGGAAAAGCTCGTGATTTAGGCAGATCCGTGATCCGTTGATTACCACACCTTCAACAGATGAAGAAGAAATCAATGATAACTATTTTTTTTCTTTTGTGCACGGTTAGAGAACGTGACTGATAACGTTTTGCAGTATATAATAGAGAAAAATAAAGAGGCACAGAGAGATAGATATTTCATTCATCATCTTTTGTGTGTTACATAGGTAGTCCTTCATATACAATAGGAATAGAAGTTATAGAACCCTAGTTACTATATTGGGCCGCGCATCCGTGGGCTAAAGCCCTACAACAATTTTTATATTATTTGATATTAAAAAGTAATCAAACATATATAAAATAAATTAGAGCTTTTGGTTGGTAGCCTAGCAACAAGCTCCGCTCCAACACCTTTTTGAATAGCAATGCCTAATCTATGAAAAATAAAACTACCAAAACCACTACCAGCGTCGTTACTAACCAGACAATTCTTTAGACGCTTGAAAAAACACAAATTATCCTCACCCAGTTCTCCTAAAGTGGAGAAAGCCATAACAAAATAGAAAACTATCTTGCAAAGGAACACGATTTAAAATCCGGAATAAAAGAAAAATGAGGATATTAATTAAATACCCTTAGATTTGGAAACCTTCATAAATACCCCTATCACGTTACAAATACACCCCTCCTCTTATGTATAAACATTATCCACTTAGAAATTAATTAATTTAATAATCTATTACACATGACATTTTTCTTTATTTTAAAAAACAATAATTTTCTATCTCAATCACTCCACCACCGCCTCCAACTCCACCGACGGCAATTCACCACCGCCACCACTCCACAACCATCACCACCACCACCACAACTTCACAACCATCACTAACATTCCACAATCACAACTCCACTACAACTCATCGTCACCGCTGCCACCACGCGGCCGCCATCGCGACCACCACCGCCTCCAAATCCATCACCGTTGCCACCAAGTTGATAACAAAATTGAAAATTCATAAATTAGTTGGGTCTAGATTTTTGTATCAACATGTAGGATCAGAATATCGCATCAATAATTCCTCAGCGAAATTATTAACAACACAACACAGCAGTGTCGCAGAACAACTTCAGAAACGAAATAATAAACGACGTCAGCTAAATCATGAGAAAAATGTGATGGTCCTGCGAAAATTAGGGTGTTTGCGAGATTAACATTTGTAAGGTTTCGAGAATGTCGCAATCCATATCCAAAAATAAAGGAAAGATTAGCTGTCATCCACTATGTAATTCTCTATAAATAGTCGTTCAGTTGTAAAGGAAATGAGAGAGATCTTTTCTGAGTGAGAAGCAAGTAAATAGGAGAGAGAAAATATAGAGCAGTGGTTATTCTTGATTCCTTTATCTTTTCTTGTAAGATTGTTCAAAGATTTCATCAATAAAATTAAGATTGTTAATCCAAAAATGAGTTGAATGTTAATTAAATCTTGTGAGGGGTGTAGTGTAGGATTTCCTGCAACTACATAATGGCGCTAGAAACAGGGAGAGATTGAAGATTATTCTAGAAAACATTGAAGATTAATATTGAGATTTGTGAAGATTTGGAGTAATTGGTTAAGAATTTTACATAATCTCTTGCAATTCATTAATATTGAAGAAATGGCTGGAAGAAGAAATACATCAGAACTACCAACTACCATTAGAAGAAGCAAGAGACTTGCTGGAAGGGAAAGAAGTGAAATGGGAAAATCTACTAGAATGAGAAATAATGGAGAAAATCAAATTCAACCACCAGTTCAACAAATACTAGTACAAGGAAGGAATACAGATTATGATAGGGTGAGTATACACACTTGGAAATCAAATTCAACAGAAGAAGTAGAAGAAGAGCAGCAAACCAGAAACCATAGACAGGTAGAGAGAAATCAAGAAGCAAGTGAAGGAATAATTCATGGAGATGAGGAAATTGGAGCGTTAGAAATGTTGAGACGAAGAATACATGAAGAAAGAGAGCTGGGCAGAAGAACGTGCAAATCTAAAAAGGAAAAATCACGAATTGAGGATGGAAAATATGAGACTACAGAGTAGAAGATCAAGAAGTACTACAAAATCATATTCAAGATCGACTAGAAGAGAGATGAGGGGAAACTCACCCGCAATTAATGCTGGAAATAATATTCGAGAAGAAATATCAAATCCTAATGAAGAAAGGATTGATGATCGTTACGTTCCACAAAATGAAACTTTTGATGATAGGCAAAATGATAGAAATCAAGAGAATGGACAACGTCAGGGACCAAATAATCAAGATGGCGAACGGAATCGAGAGGAAGGAAGGAGAATTTTACATGAGAGAGAAGCTCAAAGAAATCAACAAACGATTGAAGAAGAAATTGAAAGACATTATGCTGAACAAGCACGTTTAATTTGCGAACGTGAAATATTGAGAGCGGAAATGGAAGAACAAGAGCTTCAGGAGACAATTCGCCAGAACAATCACGACAATCGAGAAAGAAGGGGTATACAAAACCGGAATAACGGTAATATCAATGAAGAGTATGATAGAGTACAGAGGATGGCTGAAAGACAGCGAATGGAATTGATAAGAAATGAACAAAATCATGGAGGGGAAAATGAGAGACATCATCATATGTGAATTCAAGATAGAGATGAGGAAGGGAATCGCAGAAGAAGACGAGATGAGGATGATGAAGAAGAAACGCAAAATTTCGCGAGAGAAGAAAGACATGAACGCAGAAGAAGGGAGGCGAAATTAAAAAGACCAATGGATCAAAATTCAGGTGTAAATAAACAAATCTTAAAAGAATTAGAAGAAATGAGAGGAATGCTAAATAATAGAGGAGAAGTAGGCAGAAGACAATTAGATGAAGCTATAGAAGAAGCTGCGAAAACTTCATTTACAAGGGAAGTACAACTAGGAGGAATACCTCTGAAATGCAATTTGCCCGCATTAACCAGCATTTTTGATGAAACAACTTGTGCAATTCAACACATTAAAGCCTACGTGAGGTGCATGTTGCAATGGGAAAATCATGATGCCGTATTATGTAAGTATTTTGCATCCAGCTTAAAAGGGGAGGCATTAAAATGGTTCGAAGGTTTACCAAAGAATACAATAACATCCTTCAATCATTTGCAGACTACATTCCTGGGGGCTTATATAAGTAACAATTCTTCACGACTGATGAGTGCCAAATATTGTATATATTTATCCCTTTTTGTTGGCATTTTAACTCATCTTTTGCGCATTAATTCTACATTTTATCCCATATTCTGTATTTTCATTATTTTCAAGAATAAATATTTTTATTAATTAATTTTGCATTTTTAGGTAATAAATAAAGTTCGGATGAGTCGCGGGGCAAAAAGAGCAGAAAAGTAGTGAAAAGCCGGGAGAAATTACGCAAGGAAGCCGCAAAGAATGGTGCGCACAACCTCATTTTCTACACACAAAAGCGCCTCCGTTCTCAGCCATCATATCAGTTCTCAGAAGCATCCGACGGTCGCTCCTTCATAGAGCATCAAAATCTGAAGTCTCTGTCGAGCACCACAGCGCTGAAATTCCAAGCCTTCAGATTAGATGGTAGTTGAATCCAACGGTCGCTCCCTTGCTGTTCATCAACGTTTGATATCTCCGCCTTACACTACAACACCTAACCCCATCTAGAGCCGTTAACTTCGTTGTATCAAAAAATCTGACGGTCGCTACCAGCTTCACTTCATCTCACCGTCCGATTGATCTTTCATCTCCCTATCCCACGGCTCAGCGTCGCAGATCATCAAACTCGATACACCCGATTAACACCCTAGCAACCGAACCTATACCAGCTAACCAAACACGCCCCCTACCCCAAACTCAGTCGAGCCACTCTCCCCCATTCCTCTCTGCAACTTCACCACCGTCTTCAACAGAACCGTACCACCACCTCTCCCTGCCACCTTCTGCCACCACCATACCATCACCATCACCACCCCATTCACTCGACAGCAACAAAGCCCGAAATCACTATCCCCCTAACCTAGTTGTTTTACCATCTCTCACCTTTCGAAACCTAGGTGAGGGCAAATAAAACACCTCGAGTTAGGGAATCAGTAGAGTTGTTGGAGCAGGAGGAAGAACAAGTACAGAGGAGTTATGGGTCGACAACAATTTCAGAGAATTAGGTGAGATTTCTCCAATTTCTAAAAGCCCTAATTTCTCAAATTTGGGGATTTTTATTGTAAACCCTAATTGGGTATTGGGTATAAATATGTAGTGTGGGATTTGTGTTAAAAACTATGCTTGGAATAGCCAGCATCCAGGACTTTCATGTCCTGTTAATTTTCAGTTTCAGCTCAGTTCATGTTTCAGTTCAATTTCAGTTAAATGTGTATGTTTTAATTTCTTGCTTTGTCACTGTTAAATGTGCTTATGTTATGTTCTGTTAATGTTATGTGCTTGTTTAATTTCATGTTTGATTTCCAATTCATTCCTGTTACATTTGTCCTGTTAACATGTGTTGTTGCTCACTGCCATGTAATGTTTGTGTAATGTTGTGTTTAATTTGCTGTCACAATTGATGGAATGCTAGGCTAGGTATCTGTGAAGCTTTGAACTAATTGTGCAATGGAAGAAATCAGTGCTCATAGCAAGCTGATTTTCTTGCCATTCCTTGTGTATGCTTAGGTTGCAGTGTTGATTGAGCTTTGGGAGAAACTAGTGCTCATAGCAAGCTAGTTCTCTTCCCATTCTTTTAGTATACCTCCTGAATGCCTTAGTCTAGCCTTGCTTCATTTCAGTTTCTTTATCACCCCTGCCCTTGGCTTAGGCCTTGGTTCATCTTGCACTGTTTTATGCTTGTAGTTGCTTTGTTCTTTGTTTCTGTCACTGTTTTACTTCCATGTTCATTTTATTTGCTGATTTACTTCTATTGCTGCTACTTCTTTTGGCTTGCTGCAACTCTGTTGCATTTCTCTTATTCCACTTCCCTGCAGCTGCTGTGCAGCACTTGTGCTGCATTGCCTTCCCTTACACTTGCAGTGCTGCTGCTTTCCTTCCCTTGCAGCTGCTGCTGCTGCACTGCTGCAGCTGTTGCTGCCACTCCACTTCTCTTGCACTTGCCCTGCAGCACTTCTCCTGCTGCTGTTGCTTCACTTGCAGTGCTGCTGTTTTCCTTCCTCTTTACTGCCTTGTGCTTCTGCTGCACTGCTGCTGTTGCTGTTGTCTGCTGCTGTTCCAAAGCTCATAAGTTACAAAGCCAAAGTCCAATTCAGTGAAGCCCAAAGGCCTAGTTCAATAGCCAAGCCCAATACATTTCATCCCAAAGTCCCAGAACCTTGACTGAATCCAAAGCCCAGTTCACAACAAAAGACACTGAGCCCAATTCACAAGTGAACTGTTGAGCCCAAGTTCAGTTCCCTGTAAGGCCAAAGCCCATTTACACTTCAAAGATAACTGAGCCCAAGCTCAGTTCATTTTATTGTTAACAAACCCACTAAGCCCAATTCATTCAAAGGGCATTCAAACCCATTAGTACTCAAAGCCCAATTTAAGCCAAAAGGCTTCATAGCCCAATAGCAACTAGAACCCAAAATAGCTAAACACTCCAAAACACACCCGATCTCTGTGGATCGACCCGTACTTGCACGAGCTACAACCGACGACCGTGCACTTGCGGTATTACTGTAGGCCCCCGTTTTTATTGCGCTTAATTTTATACATATCTCCGGGTCCACCAAGTTTTTGGCCGGGGATAATTTTTAGGACCTTTTCAAAGCCTACCAACGACCTGGTATTGAAGACGTGTTTGGATTAAAACAAAGGATTGGCGAAAGTTTGAAACACCTAACTAAAAGATGGAGGACTATGTACAGCGAAATGGCTGGCCGTGTGGATGAGAGATATCTTATCTTATCATTTATCAATGCTATGTTTGCAACCAATCTATTGTATATCCAAATTTTCAGATTCAAGAATATGATCACAATGACTGAATTGCGAGAACTTCAGGAAGAATATATTGCTCTAGAGGAAAGGAAAAATGAAATGGAATCATACCCGGTTGCGAACACCAGTTCAAAAACAGCGAATGCAAGCTTATTACCCAAACTAATAAACACAGTGGAGAGCACTTCGCAAGTACAACAAGAAAAGGTGACGGGCAACAATCAACAAAAACTGGTGGCTATGGGAAGCCGAGATCAAGAGGAGTATTAAAGAGAAAGAAATTTCTACAATCGTGGAGGAAATAACAAGATTCAAAGACTCGATCAGCCGCAAGAAACTTATGGAGGTCAAAGACAAAACTATAACAGAGGACAAGGAGGTCACAAGGTAGTATGGGAAGAAATCAAGATGCCACCTCTAAATGCAAGTGTGGTGAAAATATGGGAAGCTATAATTTTGATGGAGAATATACCAACACCATGGAACATGGGAACGGAACCACCTCCAAACCACAGAAGTTATGAGTTCTGTTCTTATCATCATTTTCATGGACATACTACAAATGATTGCAGAAATGTAAAAAGAATTATTCTAAGAATGATAGATCAAGGAAAACTAAACCACTTTTTGGTAGGGCACCCACAATCTCAACCATTTCCACCACCACCACCAGAGCATCACAGAGTAAACACGATGAAAAAGAAGGAAACATTCTTCATAGAAGTTGGTACAAAAGCAAAGAATCTATTCTGTCACTCTATCGTACATTCATACAAGACAATTGAAGATTTTCATGACAATGTTTTGAGTAGAGTGTTCGCAAGAGATAATGATGAAAGAGAAATTATGAATATTGCGAAAATCTCGCCACTAGAGGAATGGCAGAAACAGATTATTTCTTTTACCGCAGAAGAAGTCCCCGAAGGTGGAGAGGTACATGACAATCCATTGGTGGTAAAATTAGAAATTAATCCAAAACCGAAAGAAGATGAAGATGATGAAGCTGAAGATTCATGGGCAATTAATAGGATTCTAATTGATATTGGAAGCTCTATGAACATCTTATTTTATCATACTTATAAAACTATGGGAGGGAGAGATGATGATCTTATACCATCAACATACAAGATATATGGTTTTAATTGTACTGCCAACAAGCCTAAAGGGGAGGTTACTATGCGAATTCCATAGAAGGGAATATCTTCTGAAATCCTGTTCTGCGTCGTTGACGTAGAATCACCTTACAATGCATTAATTGGTCGACCTTGGCTACATGGGGTTCTAGGTGTAGCTTCAACTTTCCACCAGTGCATCAAATTCCCTCACCCCAGTGGTGTAGGAATCATAAAGGGAGATTGGGTTGAAGGAAAGAGGTGTTACGAAACTGAGGTAGAATCCTGCGAAGGAGGAGCAAACAAGAAGGAAAGTTGGCGACACAAAATCAAAGAGACATAAAGAAGTGAGAGATTGATGGTGGATGCAATCAAACGAAAAGAAGAAGAGATGTTGCAAAACTAATGCTAGCTTAGAATAAAAATTGTGAACATACCACTACCAAGGAAGCAGTAGCAGAAAATAATAAAAAAGCAGAGAATGGCAAAGGTAATAAAAATAAGAATTGTATGAATGATTGATTTTTTGCGACACTCTCGCAATAAATAAAATTCTCAAAAATATATTTTATTGAATGACAAAATTGAGATTGCGAAATGCAAATACGATATGATGATGTGCGAGAATCTCGCAGAGATAATGGATTTTACAAAAGACAATCAGAGAACAATGACAAAATAGAAAGGGGCGAACCTTTATGGCGTACACCCTAGTTCGCGAATACAATTTCGCAAGAGGCAAATGTAAGACCTAAAGTACGTCATATAAGGGGGTACCTGTTGCATGGCTCAGAGAAAGGATACACCGCCACCGGAACCTGAGTCATGGAGATTTGGGGTCAATAAAGCCCATCCAGGAGAGGCACCTTGGATTCGCAGCTTAAGCATATGACTTAGGTTGGGCGACTAAGGTAATAAGGACTCTCCCAAGGAGTGCAGAATCTGACCAAGGCGCCGAGGTACACGATTGAGTCAAGAGTGCCAGGGGCGTCTGGAGCGTACCTTGCCATTCTTGGCAAGTCTTGGCTTATACTGCACTCGGCCCGAAGAAAACCCCACTTAGGGTGCAGTCTCGTAACCATAATCCCTATAGGTAAAAGGGATAAGAGGATGCGAAAACAACTGGTTGTTGTTAAGAACGGATGGGAGGAGCCAACCTTGTATGGTAGAGGTACGCCTCCTTGAAGGGGAAACCAGGGGGAGATAAGGGTGGCACCTCCATTAGGGAGCTGAGAAGTGTCTTAAGACGCAAATGTCATGAGGCTTTTTACTCGCAAGGGTATTAAGGCTTGTCATATTTGTGCGACAATCCTGAAGAGGCAATAATACAAAAGAAAAAATAAGACGAGATCAATGGGTTTTCGCACGAAAGTGCGAAGACGTCCTGCGATTTCGTCGCAAGACGACAATGTAATGGGGCTTTATTTTCGCAAGAAAATTTAGGCCTGTCATATTGTCGCAACATTCCTAAAGAGGCCATAATACAAAAGAAAAAGTTAAGGCAAGATCAATGGGTTTTTGCATGAAAGTGCAAGGACGTCCTGCGATTTTGTCGCAATGACAAGAGGTGGCATAATAAGACCTTTAACTAGGAAGGCAAAATAAGACCACACAGGGATGAGATTTTGAAAAGAATCAAAATTCACTTTGCATATGATTGCGAAATTATACATAAACAACTGTGAAGTTGAGGCACAAAATAAGAAAAATATGCAAAATCTCTCATTTGGATACAAATAACAGAGGCAAGTATAGGAATGAATGAAATTAGAAAATGTTATTTGTCTCCATATGATAGATTTACACAAAAATTCAAAAATTAATGATTATGTTGATTAACCATATTGCAAGGAAGAATTATTTTAATGAATGCAAGTCAAAATGAAAGAAACTCATATATTAAGGAATATGGGGAACCAAAAGAATTCGCAAATATACAGAAAGAAGGAATAAATGTACAAGTATTACAGAAGATCAAAGAAAGAAACAAAGACTACTTCTTAGTTGATCCTTCATCATCTTCATCAGACTTGTTCCCTTCTTCGTCTGCATCAGAACTTTTATCTCCATCAGAACCTTCATCACCATCAGATTCTTCATCACCAGCTTCGCTATCAGAGATGGTCAGACTAGAATTGTTCTTTGGGATCTCCTCCAAGAGACAAGGATAATCAGAGTGAGGAATACTATGGTCATCACAAACCATTTGAATAGTTTGATTGCGAAAATGCAGAGCGTTGTTCTTAAAGTTCGCAACAGTGATCTTGATTTGATTCTTTAATCTAGAATACTTGTCGTTGCGAGAAGAAAGATTCTTTGCGAGTTCCTCTTTTCAGCTTCAAGTTCCTCAATTCTTTTGCGATATCTACTTTCAGAATCTGCGAGCAAAAGGCAATCAATTAATAACTTGATGAAAATTCATAAGAAACAAAAGATTAGTGAAGAAGAACAGTTAATAACCTTCTCTGTCAGAAATCATATCTCTAATCAAGGTTGTATGCTCAACTTGGAGACTAACATTTACACCAAAATCTTTTCTGGCATCGTCTAAGATTTTCGCAGCCCAAGCGAATTCATCCTCATTATTTATAAGGAGACGAGAACGAATTTGGTTTTCTCTCTCGTTAAGCACGGCAATTTGGCGGTTAGCTTCATCCCGTTCAAGTTGAACTTCAAGAAGAATTTCTTGGAATTTCGCCAAAGTCTCAGCACCTTGGTTAGAAATGCGATCCTTATCATCTATGAAACCGCTAATTTTGGTTCTTAGCTCATTGATTTTCTCTTTAGAATTAAGAAAGAAACGCTTAAATTGGTTGGCTAAGCCTAAACTAGATCTATGGTCAATCTCTAAGAGGCGAAATTTGGATCTCAGTTCATTCAGAGAAAGAGATGAAATTTTATCATTTGAGAAACTATTTAAAGATTTATCAAGATGCTCAAGAAGGGTGTCATTATCCAAGGTATTAGGAAATGAACGAAGAACGGTAGCTTTATCAGAAAGTTCATAAATGTCTGCAAAAAGGATCAATCAAATAAGATAAAATAACAGGATGAATGAATGAAGGGAAAGGATAAAAGTAACATACCATAGAGTTGATTATTAGCTTGCTGAAGACTAGAGATTTTATTCTTGTGCGAATAAGAATCAATTTCTAGTTGTTTGTTCTTCTCGCGAAGACCTTTGACTTCAGCTTCTAGTTCCTCATTCTTTGTACGAAATTGAAGATTCTTCTTTTCAAGAATTTTGCATCTCCTCTCCAGATCTGAGGCAACAGCGAAAGAAGCTTTTCCATCCTGCGAGAAAATGTAAAAAGTATTAAAATAGAAAGAGATTTTGAATTACAATAATGAAGAAGTAAAAAGACGAAAGCATACAGACTATTAAGAGAATGCAGGAAGTTGTGAGTCACCGATCTAGAAACTCCGTGAAGAGAATTATAACCATCCAATAAAGGAACATCGCAAATCCTAGCGAGAGCTTTGCAGGTATTAGCAAGTTGACTATCTCTCATTCCTTGCCAAGAATCAGAAAAGATGCCAGAGAGCTTAGCCATAGAAGATTCAGATGGAGAATCTTCATTTGCAGCAAGGTCATCATTATCCTCATCATCCTCATCACTCTCGGAGTTTTCATGAGAAGGAGTATTTGAAGGAGAGGAAGAACGGTTTTTTCTCTTCTTTGAGGTAGGAGCAGTTGGTTTTTCCCTGCGAAGAGCACCTTTGCCTTTATCACCAGTCTTTGCAACATTAGCAGGCTCTTCTATTTCGGCAATAACCTTCACACACAGATAGAAATAAGAAATAGAAGCAACAATATATTGTTTAAAATCATAAGAGAATATTTCTTACCTCATCTGTGTATGAGAGAAGAGCTAACAAGGTACTAGCCTTACCAGTCCTGTGGTAGCTATCTTTCAATTTCTGGATCTGTAGAATTTCGCAAGAGTCAGCGAACAAAAGAATAAAGATAAATAAAGAAATGTAAAATGGGCGAAACTGGAAGAAACATACCTCTTTCTTCTTCTCGGGCCAAGAGAATACCCAAGGTTGATAAGTAGCGAGATCCTCAGGAAGAACATTTGACCCAGCAATGTAAGGTCCTTTCAGCATCAAGGGAAAAACGCACCATTTATCATCTTTGGACTGGCGAGGGGTTGTGTTCTTACCAGAGTGCCAATCAATGTCTTGCATGAGTATTTTACCTTCATCAATATTATCTTTCCTTTTCAAGCGAATACCCCAGCGAGTATTCTCTTTCTTCATGGAGATCAATTCATAATTCTCAAAGAAACTCGCTACTGTGTATTTTTCAGCGATTATCTACAAGTCTGCGAATTTAGGATCCCTAAGTTCTTTATATTAAAGATATCCTTTACCAGCACCACGATTAGCGAACTCCAGCATCATACGGATGCAATCCCCACTTAATTGAAAGATAGCTCGCGAGAAGTTTGGATGAGCGAGAATCTCATAAAATAAAGGAATGTCAGGGTTATAAAGAGGAATGGGGAGACCTGCGAGAATTTGACCCAGCGAAACTATGATTATATGATCATCACAGTGTTGATCAGAAAAAAGTTTAATAGAAAGAATTGATTTGGCACTTTCACCAGGAATGGTAGAAAGTGTAAAACCTCTCTCGTCGAGATCTTTTTGGGTTTCCTTAAAAGTTTTCTCATGCTTTTGACCGCTTGGAGGCATATCTGAATATAGAGTATGGGAATGGATGAAAAGTAAGAAGATTGAAGAGGGAAGAATTACAGTAGCAGAACTTACGGAAGAACAATAGAGTTGCAGAGATGAGAGAGTAAAAAGAGAAGAGAAAGTAAAAAGAAAGTGGAAAGAAGAGTAAGAAGAATATATAAAGAAGATTTTTTACTCGAAGAAATAAACACCATTAATGCGAAAAGACGTGAGCGGTTGAAAAGAAGCGGTTACAGAAGACGTGTCAAGAAATAGATGGAAGAAAGGATACGTGTGATAAATGCAGAATATGAAGAGATGGACAGTTGCGGCATTTCTCACATCGTTCTCTACTTCGCATAGAAGATATGAGAAGAGGAAAGATGTAGGATCAGAATCTCGCAGCAATAATGCCTCAGCGAAATTATTAACAACACAACACAGCAGTGTCGCAGAACAACTTCAGAAACGAAATAATAAACGATGTCAGCTAAATCATGAGAAAAATGTGATGGTCTTGCGAAAATTAGGGAGTTTGCGAGATTAACATTTGTAAGGTTGCGAGAATGTCGCAAGCCATATCCGAAAATAAAGGACAGATTAGCTGTCATCCACTACGTAATTCCCTATAAATAGCCGTTCAGTTGTAAAGGAAATGAGAGAGATCTTTTCTGAGTGAGAAGCAAGTAAATAGGAGAGAGAAAATCTAGAGCAGTGGTTATTCTTGATTCCTTTATCTTTTCTTGTAATATTGTTCAAAGATTCATCAATAAAATTAGGATTGTTAATCCAAAAATGAGTTTAATGTTAATTAAATCTTGTGAGGGGTGTAGTGTAGGATTTCCTGCAACTACACAACAACCGAAGTTGATCCGGATTTTTGTATCAACAACCGAAGTTGACACCAAATTTTGATGTCAACAACCGAAGTTTATATCATATCTGTTTTCAACAACCCAAGTTGTTACCAAAATTGAAAACTGGGAAATTAGTACTAGGTCAAGTTACGTGTCAACAACCCAAGTTGACACCAAAATCTGGTGGCACCACCACCTCTACCGCCGGCATCACCACCACCACCACCATCAGCATGTGAGATAATAAATTAAATTATTTTCATCTAAATTTTTATTAATATTGAAAGGATATTTATATGATTCAAAATTAAATGAATTGTTTTAGGGGAACTTAGGAGAAGAGAAAGAGTATGAGAAACGGTAAGAGGGTTCTTATTGATAGCAACAACAACCATATTACATAGCATAGTATGCTTTATATACAAGTAGGAAGAGAACCCTAGATATTATATTGGGCCGCACATCCATGGGCTACAAGCCCTACAACACCCCCCCTTGTGCGGTTCAATAATAAAACTTTATACATAGTGCTTCACATGTAGTGCATTGAATGTAGTTCTTCAAATGTCGTTCTCTCCTTGATAACTTGTGCTGAAATCAATTGCCTAACTGAAAATTTGATAAGGAAAAACCCAGTGGGATAAAACCTTGGTACAACTCTTCACATGTAGTACTTCACATGTTGTCTTTTACTTTACATGTAGTTCATCACATGTAATACGATCTTCAAAGATCGACGAGTCTAAGTTAATTTCCTCTTTAAAACTTCGTCAGGAAAATCTTGAGGGATAAAACTTGAACTAAAGAAAAAGAGTACAATATTAAGAAAACTTAGAACATAGTTGGACTCAAATATGTTGCCTCGTTAAAACCTTGACAAGGAAACCTATTGGGACAAAACCTTGACGAAGGGGAAAGAGTACAACGTGACAGATGCAAGTAAAGGTGATCTGTTGCATGTGATAACTTTGCTTCATTGAAGCTGATTAGGTCCTTCACAACTTGTAAGGCATAAATCCTTGTGGGAAAGACAATAGCCTTAGTTGGGAAGTTAATTCCCAACGTTTGTTGTTGTCTCATTAAAAACCTTGCCGAGCAACAAAATCTTGTGGGAAAAAGTAACTTCGGTGAAGGAAAAGAGTTCAACACACCATTAGATGCTCCCCCTGATGTCAGACAATTTTCATTAGTCTAATGCAGTCAAAAGGAGTTTATCACACATTACTTTGGTGACTTGAATGTTTTAAGACTCTGTTGTTGATTCTGGAAGCTACGTTGCTTAACGGACTATCGCGTTTCATTTCTTTGATTCAGATATTTTCAGTAATATCAACGCGACCTTTATGTCTTTGACGTTCAACATATTTGATGTTTTTAGTGTTGTCTCGCTAAAAACCTTGTCGAGTAACAAAACCCTTTTGGAAAAACTATTCTCGATCGAAGGGAAAAAAAGTACAACACAACTTCAATTTTGAAGTAAAATATGTCGACATCATATCCTTAGATCCTTCCCTTGATGTCGGCATCTCCCCCTGATTACTTTTAGAGTTGTTCTAGACAGTTCCTTTAGTCATGTATTTTTCGAAACTGAATATTGGTAATGACTTAGAATATAATCTACCATATCTTCCTTTGATTACTTTCGTTGGAGAAGAGATTATTGTTCCTTCATAATCAACAACTTTTGGATTGCACTTTCATTAGCATTCCTTTTAATGTCTTTGTAGGGAAAAAAAAATTTTATGTCAATGGTTACTTTTAAGTACATGATTACATTCACTGTACCATTCCAATGACGTTGCGTTGGCGCGGAGCTATATCTAGCTAACATGTTCCCTGAGGATGTAAAATGTAATCGAGTACATTTTTATACTAAGTACAACAATGCGTATATTGTACTTAGATATGGGATTTCATCTCCCAACACATCTTCGTCATATTCCTTTGGACGAAATGGTTACTAACTTACATTTGAACCTCGACTAATCATGGGAGTGCTATCAGGATGCATGTCTTTGTTAAATTTCCTGACAGCTTTAGACATATGTCAACTGGTGGAATAATATACCACAAGCTAATTATTCGATCGAGCTTTCCCTAGATTTTTCATCTCAAATTTGGATTTTAAATAGATTTTAAGGTCTCTTATTACATCAAGAGTACACATCATGTCTGTACCATCAACATAAATAGCTACAATTCCAAATCAGAAACTTTCTTATGAATACGCAGGGAAAAATAACTTACTTGTCTATCCCCTCCAAATCAAATAGCCACGTAGATGGGTATACCACATCCGCCTGATTGCTTGAATCTATAAGTGAGCATTCTATCTAACTGTAAACGCACTATGTGGTTTAGAGTCATTTGATTTGGGCAACAAAAGTCTATCAAGTACTTTTGGAAATATCTTCTATCTCTTGATTCTTTCAGAGATACGTAACAACCACATACATATGCTGCAGTTCAAGTCCTTTTGAAATTACCAAGATAACTAAGTAGCGGAACTCTATAACGTTCATTACAAGAGAACAATTCCAGGGATTTGTGAGAAACCTCGCGCCACAAGGCGAGTCTTTGTACTTTAAGACTACTTTCTTCTCATTATGCTTTATGACAAATTAATTGTGTATGTCCAATAGGATTTACACTTGGTTGGTTAGCACTGCCACACCAAATACATGTATATTTGCCAAAGAACTAAGTTCTACCTGGATTGTATAGGCCAAATATGCTATTTATTTGAAATTAATCAAAATAAAGCATGGTTCGATCTCATTGTGCTCTACTTCTGGAGCAACTATTTATGGATTATATCATCATTGTGCACACATGATCCTTATATTGACTCATGTGCATTCTCATAATCCATTAGGATTTCATTGTTCTCTAGAATCATTTAAAACTTCGGAGCGTCCTCCAGTATTGATTCATGGACATAGTCAGAGACAATCAAATGAGATGATTTCATTAATGATATACATTAGGTTGTTCCTTACTCATCTACTTACTTTCTAGGTGAGCATTGATCAAACCTGGTGGTCTCTCCATCTTCCTTTATGGAGCAACGGCCTCAACCACACTTCCACCAAGTGTAGTTGAAACACCTTAGTCTATGGTGTACCCCATACTTAGGATTTCTAACCTTGCAGGAATATTTGCAGCTGGTATGTGTGATCTTGTCACTTTAGTGACATTAATGTACATTCTGAAAATCGATTATTCTTTGTCACTTCACATTTACATTTGTGGAGTACAAAAATCAATATGAGACATAGTGGGAACACACCATGACAATTCCTGTCGTTCCCTTAGAAAATGCGTTTTCTTATCCCCCCCTAACAACGGGAAGACTGTCTCATTAAAATGATAACCCGCAAATTTTGCGGTAAGAGATCTCCTGCCAAAGGTTTTAAAATGCGGATAATTGTTAAGAGTAAATATCCAACAAAATTACTTAATAATTTTCGTGATCCATCATAGTACGATGTGGACTCGTAATGACACATATATAGTGCAACCAAAAATGCTTAAGAACACGAATGTCAGGCTTAAATCCAGTTATCAACTGGTACGCATAAAAGGTTGACTAATATGGGTTCTAAAATGAATTAAGTAGCGTAAATATTGCATATTCCCCAAGCAGTTAAAGGTAGGTTTGTACGCATAACCATGCTTAAGGCACCATCTGTAACCATTGATAATAGCCTTTGCGAGACCTTGGGGTATAAGATATTCTGCATTGATCCTATTAAACATGCAATAACCATCAAGTCCTTTTGATGTACACTCGCTAGCATTTACAAGGGGTGGTGAGCCCTTACATGTAAAATATGTGCTAATAGTTTTCCAAACGCAAATTTCTTGGAAACTATAATTAGTCCAAAATTTTAAAACATTCACCAGAGCCATAAGTAACTTTAATGGCCTGCATTCCGCATGAATATTTTTCTGAATTTCACCTTGTTTTCTTTGTAATATGTAAATTTTACCATTTGCATCTTAGGATGGTCTCGATCCTGTTTTACTGAAGACTTTGTAAATGAGTGATACGCTTTCTTACTTAAAAACATAATGGGAAGGGGGGTTATGCATCTAGTAATTTAGAAAACACTTATTGAGAGATATGTCGTCACTTTGCATTATGTCAATCTTTTTCCCTTTCGTTCACTCAAATAAAGTGGTATTTGTATGAGTTCTTTCAAAACAATCATCATGTCACAACCAAAGTTTCTTTATGGTTATGCCCAAAGCCTGTGTGAGTCAGTTTCCAACATTTCATCGTCGGAGTCAATATGGATTCAATAATCCAAATATTATAGTAAATTACATTGCACTAGATTGACTAATTAGTTTCTCTAAAATATATTTCCTTCCAAATATATTACAGGTTATAAAAGATGCAATCAATTACATTATCATCATTTTGATGTTCCACATGATATCCATTTTCACGGGTTACTTGGGAATTTAACAAGGTGTGATTATCTCTTGGTACATCTAGAGATTTTGCGACGTCTTTGTTCTATCTTGAAAAACAAAATGAGCAGTGTTGCGCTAGATTGGCCAGGCAAAGTTCTTATTGCCATTAAAGTTGATGTGAAAATTGGTTGTTACCATGATATATGTACACATTACATTGTATATACATCCAACCTATGACCATGTGCATTTCCAACTCTTTTATTTATGATGGGAGCTAGAATTACATTTTAGATGATCCCATGTTCAATTGATACCTATACTTTAGTGTCATTACTGCTGGGGGAAAAAATAAAATATTTTTGTCACATGATATATATGTCCCTTTTCACATGCTTTATATGAGTCGGTACGTCTTGAGTTTTTTTCCATTTTCAATTTTGCTACATTTAGCTTAATTTGAGAAATTTCTTTATCTCAATATTCCAAGAGAATGCCATTATACATGTCAACCAATTACTTTAGGTTGAATATATTACTAAAGATAATACTTTTATTTTCATACTTCAACATATACCGGTTCGTTAGTATTATGGATGAAGTAGAGAAATGAAAATTTTATGACTCATATCATCTTTTGTGAGTTCTTCCACAAAAATTGGAATAATGTGAGAATGCTTTGAAACTACCGACACTTTAATAGTCGAGCAAGCGGATTACATCCCACAAAACATTCAAATTTGGGCAGAAAATATCAAGTACAAAATAATGGTTCTCAAGTACTTCTAAACCCCAAATAAATACATTGGAATTGAGTTGGTACAACCAATTAAACAAAATACACCATTCAATCATAGCCAATATCATTTTTAAAAGAACAAAATAACATTAAAACAAAAACTCTTAATGAACGTGATCAACAATCATAATTTAAGTTGACCGTTTATACTATATGGACTTATTTTAAGTGGAAAAATAAAATAAAAATAGAACTAGGCATGTTCTAAAAAGTGAAAACTACAGGGAGACCCATTCTTACACATTTTCCTACTGTGAAACCCACCCTCACAAAATCTCACGGGCGCACCCAAAAGCAGCTAACAAATTATTTGCAGGCCCAGAGTTTTCAAAATTCGTTTATTTTCTTTTTTATTTCCCAGTTTAGCCTCACTTTCAGTTTCAGTATATCCTGTTTATTTTCGAGAGATTGATTATCGAGACATTGATTCAATTTACTCAGCAAGCTTTAGCCTCACTTGTCCTTGATTACCGAGAGAGATTCAATTTACTCAGCAAAGCTTCAGGTTCGTTCGTTTTTATTCCAATCTTGATTCTGATTTTTGTTTAATCTTGATTCGATTCTATGTTTTAGTTTCTGTAAGATTAGGATCTATTATTTTAGGTTTCCGAAGCTTAATTTAGTTTTTCGAATTGATTTTTAGATCTTTTAAGCTTGTTTTTGAATTTTTGTTTATTTTTTTGGATTTGAATTTGTTAACATCAATGTAGATTTTTTCGATTAAATTTTTTTGTTTCGATTTCATGTTCCGATGTTGACATACCAATTTACTAGGTTTTGCTTCTGTTCTGTTGGATTTTTTATTTGATTTGTTTTTCCATTCTTATTTTTGATCTGTTATCTGTTATTGATTTTGATATCCTGTTGATTTCTCATCTGATTATGGTTAATGTAGATTGTTTGTTGTTGTTGATTTGATCTTTTAATTTTGAGTAAGAATTTTTGTGAAGCAATATGCATGATAAATATGTTTGGTTTTTTCTATTTTGTGTTTTGCAGGGTGAAAATGCCTGTTGGTAGTGCACTAGCTGTAATTCACTACTTCAGTGAATTCTTAGCACATCCTGTTGATGTCAACACAACTTTGGAGTCTTTGAAGACAGCCGTTTGCCAGAACTGGACTCGTTTATTACCGCATCATGTCAGATTTTCCTTTAATGATGGAAGCAAGTTTGTGCGAGTTGATTCTGATATTCTGCTTCAATGTTTTGTATCTCGTTGCCACTGTAAAGGTCAGAAGAGCTTTGATTTACTTGTCGAAGTTGGCTGTAATTCTTCCAGAATTCGTAGTAGAGCTTCAAGTAGTCGTGTAATAGAACCTGAACCCGAACAAGCTATGGTGAATTTCTTTGAAGATGGTTTTGTGCCTGTTAACAAGGTTCTTAGGACTGAAGGTTGGGATAAATTACTTGGTGAAGTTGGTAAAGTGTTTTTTGGAGGTGTAATAGAGGTACGTATCGTAGTGAAGAAATACGAGTTAAAAGCTGGGCGTGTTCTTGTATATAAGAAGAATGAACCTAGCAGGTTCTATGCAAAATGCTCAAAAGAAAATTGCCCTTGGGAGTATAAGGTTTGTGTTGTTGATGTTGAAAACAGGATGCTTAAGGTTAAGAAATATGAGAGCAGTCATACGTGTGGTGCTGGAACTGAAAGGCTTTTCCACAGGCTCAGCAGTAAATTTGTTTCTAGTCTGATCAAGGATGAAATCCGAAGTGATCCGAGTTTCAAAGCATCTGATTTGGCAAAGTTTTTCAAAACTAGCTACGAGATCAATGTGAAATACTACCAAGCTTACAACGGAAGAGAGAAAGTGTATGAGGATATATTTGGTGATGAAGCCATGTCGTATTCGCATCTTTCATGGTATGTAGATTCCATTCGCAGCACAAATCCTGGGAGTTGGATTGATTTTCAAGTTCAAACGGATGAACCTGAAGCGAACGAGGATAGTTCAGCTGAATTAGAAGATGAGGCACCTTCAAATAAGTTTGTGCGTCTTTTTATTGCTTTCTAGGAATACATCCATGGTTACCGTTACCTTCGCCCCATGGTTTATGTCGATGCTACCTTTCTTACAGGGACATATAGAGGATGCCTCATGGCTGCAACCGCTATCAATGCTGAAAATGGTAATTTTTCTGATAATGCATCCTTTTTATATATGTGCATAATGTCTCATGCATTATTTATTTTTGCTTCATAATGTCTTATGCATTATTGTTTTCACTTTTCTGGTTATGCATCATTTCTGTTTTAGATGCATAAGACATTATACATTTTTTGTTTTAGGTGCATAATGTCTTATGCATTATGGTTTTCACTTATTGATTTTATGCATCCTTTTTTATGCACATGCATAATGTCTTATGCATCATTTAGTTTAGATGCATAAGACATTATGCATTATTTGTTTTCACTTTTCTGGTTATGCATCATTTCTGTTTTAGATGCATAACGCCTTATGCATTATTTAGTTTAGATGCATAATGTCTTATGCATTATGGTTTTCACTTATTGATTTTATGCATCCTTTTTATGCACATGCATAATGTCTTATGCATCATTTAGTTTAGATGCATAAGACATTATGCATTATTTGTTTTCACTTTTCTGGTTATGCATCATTTCTGTTTTAGATGCATAATGTCTTATGCATTATTTAGTTTAGATGCATGAGCCATTATGCATTTTTTAGCTGCACATACTTCATGTAGACGCTGGCTTGATTTTATATTTTTTTCTGTGCAGGCTTCTTCCCACTAGCCATGGCCCTGGTACCTGGTGAAGATAATGATAACTGGGAATGGTTCATGAGGAATTTGAGTAATGTTCTTGATCATGATCAAAGGCCAATCACATTTTTATCTGATCGTGCAGAAGGATTAAAGAGAGCGATTCCATTTTACTTTCCTGGAGCCTTCCATAGTTTCTGCTATTATCATCTTAAGATGAACTTACCTATTAATGCATCTGACGAAAGGTATGGTGCAGTTATTGATTCATTTCAAGCTGCTGCTTATGCTCTTAGTCGCGAAGGTTTCCAAACTGCCATCGCTACTATTAGGGGTCTTGGTTGTGGTTGGGTTGCCGACTATATTGAAGATATCCCTCCAGAGAAGTGGTCAAATGCCTTTTTCCAGGGTTGTAGGTATGGTAGGACATCTTCTACTCTTGCTGAATCCTTCAATAGTTGGATGAAGGTACACAAGAAGCTCCCTGCAAATGCTCTTCTGGATCAGATAAGGAAGGATGTGATGAGTATGATGTCAGAAAGGCGGAATACGGGTAATAGTTTCATAACAATTCTCACACCGAAGAATGAAAATAAGATGAAGGCTCTTATTGATGGGGGTTTAACCTGGCTGGTTATACAGTCCGATACTCATGTTTATGAAGTGGAAGGAGGGGACAGTTCTCATAGTGTTAACCTTGAGGCAAGGACATGTACCTGTCAGAGGTGGCGCGTCTATGGGTTTCCATGTGTGCATGCTTTCGCATCGATAACAATGTCTGGTTCTAATCCATATGATTTTGTTGAACCTTATTTCACTACTTCATACTTCAATAATGCCTACAGTCATGCAATTCATCCTATTCCGAACTATAACAGGCCTGAAGTTTATGAAGGTAATGATATTATCGATGTACCTGATGTTAGGAGGCCGCCAGGGAGACCACAAGCTAATAGGCATTTGAGCAGATATGAGAAGCCGCCCAGGAGAGCTATTCGCTGTGGTAATTGTTTTGAGCTTGGTCATCATAACAAGCAAACATGTACGAATCCTACCTGTTACAAGAAGCCTCCGAAGCCGCCAGCCTAAGGGAAGTTAAAGAAGAGCAATTATCTTGTTTGTTTCTTCAGACTATTACTTTTATGTTTGAACCTTATTCATTTTTCTTTCATTAGTTTCTGTATTAGTTTTTATGAACAAGTACTTTTTCTGTACTTAGTTTCTTTTTTGTATTGGTTTTATGAAAAATACTTTTTTTTCACTGTGTGTTTTTCTGCTTCTATCAGATAATGTTTTCATTTTTATTCTTAAATGCATAATGGATTATGCTTTAGTTTTTGATGATGCATAACTTGTTATGCATTAGTTTTTATGATGCATAACGTATTATGCGTTATTGTTTTGAAGATGCATAATCTCTTATGCATTGTTTTTCGACGATGCACGATCTGTTATGCATTTATTCTTTTAAAGATGGCGTCATAACGACTCATGCAAATGTGGTTCCTTCATGCATCTGCATCTGCATAACAAGTCATGCACATTTATTTTATTAGGAATAACATGTTATTCAGGTTTTTTTGTTGCATAACTTGTTATTTAGATGTTTATATGTAACCTGTTGTTCCTTCATTTTCCTTGTAAGATTTATATCATAGTACAGTTAAATGAAATAAGATTGCAGCAAATAGAAGCACTGAAACCAGCATTGATATATAATAAATATATATAAACATCGACAAGATAACATAAGTTGTTCTGACAAGAACTACTAACTACTTTCCCATTAGTTTTCACTCCCAAGTTAAATTTCTCAACCTACCAACAACACACAGGTTGTTAAAACAAAGTTATGTTTGAGCCTTTCTATTATGCACAGCTTCACATTTGACGCTCAGCTTCATCACATTGACGCGCAATATCATCCCAGATGTCTTCATTGGCATCTATCGCCCAACTGTTTCTAAGATCCGTCAGCATTTTCAATACCAGACTTACTCTTTTCTTGTTGGCTTTTTCTACTGCATCTTCCTTTCCCAACTTCAGCCATTTGTCCCTGACGATGAGACTTCATGCTCATCTTCATATAATAGCATACAAATATGAGGCAGTCGGGGTGATGACCTTGTTCAGGAACAATCTTGGTAAAAATATCCTTGTATACAAGCGGTTCCCGCTTTATATCCACGATTTGTGGTGATAGATTCAGTTCATCATATCTTTGGATCAAATACGGCATACAAGCCTTTGCCATTATGAGAGCTTGTTTCTTGCAGTTAGATTTATAGCCTTCAACACTGTTATAGTAGTTCCACTCACCCTCTGAAAAGTCATACTCTAACAATGTCCAATGTGTACCAGCAGGGTTTTCCTTTGTCATATAGTTCATTGGAATGAACATTCTCTCAACTTCAATAGGGAGATTCAAGATGAATTCTCCAACAAATTTGGCAATCCCATCTTTCTCCTTTGTTTTAACAAAGAACTGCAAAAGAAATATTTTTTAGGAAAAAAAGTTAGTGGATGCAATTGAAAGGGTGCACAACAGGTGTAGAAAACAATGCTGAATAACTTGTTATGCAGTTCAATCTAGTTGCATAACATTTTATGCTGAAGTAATTATATGGGCATAAGATAATATGCAGGAATGACTTGTTATGCAGCAAAATGATTTTATTTTCTTGACTTACCCAAGCATCTGGCGTCATGAATGCAGACTCCGCATACCTATGTTCAACACTATCAGCCATCTTTTCATTTTCCCGCTTCTTGAACAACCTATAACTGTAGTAGCGTACTACTTGGTCTTCTAAGTATTCGTTGTTCATTAGCTGCCTTATTATATCTCCGTGAATCCGAATATCCCACAAGTACGGGTCTTCACCTTCTCTGATACTCCAAGCCGAATTTCTGCAGATGACATAAGACATAATTGGTGAGATGTTTTATTCAAGTGACATGCGGCAGAACCATAAACTAGAGGGTTGTGTTATGCATGGGGTTTTTTTTAAGCATAACTTGTTATGCATTTATTTCAGAAGAAGCATAACCTGTAATGCATTGATTTCTTAAACAAGCATAATAAATATAACAACATTTTTTGCATAATTGAACATGCATTAAACATTGGAGCTGCATAACATGTGATGTAGATATTTTAAACAATGCATAACTAACCATGCATTAAACATTGGGAGCTGCATGACATATTATGCAAACAAGCATAAGGGTAATTTTGATGTACTTACAGGCTGTTGGCATTCTCAAAGTATGTCTCCAGTACTTCCATCATGGATGGTTCTATTGTATCCTTGTAATCTTGAAAGCATTCCATTGTTTTCAGCGGAGGTAATTTTCTGAACGGCAAGCCAGCAGACGTACGGGGATTTTCTTCTTCAACTTTATTCTCATCAGGCTTGTCTTTTTGCTTCTTCTGCTTCCCTAGCTCACAATCTTTGAGTAGTACACTAGTTGTACTTTGATTCCATGTTGTCCTTTCCTTGATTCTTCTTACCTTGCTTCCTGGTTGCTTCCCATCCTCTTCTGCCTTGTTTTATTTTCGCTTCAATACTGACTTTTTCTTCAATGGTGACCTCTTCAAAAATTCTGTTCTTGGTACAAACTCCCCTCCTACGTCTTCTTCCTAGAGATTCATGTAACCAAAATGTGTTAGATATAAACAGTTTATTATGAAATTAAGTAAATAGTTGATTAAAAAACAAAACAACAATATAGTAAACAGTTTATAGTTGATTAAAAATAATAAGTAGTACATAGTTTTTTGAAATGGTCTCCATCTCAGCATCTTCATTATAGCCTTTTTCTTTTTCAGCATCTTGTGTGGCACCAGGAGTTAAAGGATTCTCAACCACCATCTCCTTCTCTGCATCAACAACCATCTCAACAGCTACTTGTTGTGGCTTTTCAGCCACTGGCTCTTCTGGTTGTTGTGGTTCTTCAGTTTGATGTTGTGGTATCTCAACAGCGGGTTGTTGCAGATTTTCAGCTTGCTCTTGTGGTCCACCAGCATCATCTTTAATTGCAGCAGCAGGTTGTGATAAATGCAGATTAAATGTGGGCACCACATATTCTTCTGCTTTCTTCTGAGTTTCTGGAAGAATGTCATCATCACCACCGGCCAAAAAGTCTCTTTCCTGTGCTTCAAGTCTTTCTTGTGTTGTTGCTATATTTGGTGTTGTCTCCAATTCCACTTGAGTTTATGTTTCCTTGTCGTCGCTGGAGAGATTAACAGCTTTTTCCATGTCCATGAACTTGAAAGGTGAAGACTGGATACCTTGACTAGCCATTTGGTCTTGGCTATCAAGTCTGATAACTTCTGGAACTGATTCTTGTGTAGGTGGTTCAGTTGAAGATACCAGTTCAACAAGAGTCTCATTCCTTGGCAAGTTTTGGCTCAGTGGGTCGCTTGGCTCAGCTGATGATACATTGACACTAGGTCCACCTGACGACTCCTCCTGCACTTCTATGTTTCCACAATCAACGAGCAATTCCTTCACGTAATTATACAACTTTTCATTGAAGTCTACTCCTCTCTGTCTACTCCTCTCCTGAGTCTGCTTCATGTCTTTCAGCTTTGATTCAATGATCTGCAACCTTGCTTCAGCACAATCGGGGGGACACGTTTCTTTTTCAATGATCTTAATCGCATCCAGAAATGCTTCTTCATACTTGTCCCTGTTCTCTTCAAGATTCATTGCGACGAGATCATATATCTCTTTCCTTTTTCTTGGTTTTCTTGGTTCACAGAATTCCATCTCCATTGCACTGTACTCATCTCTAAATTTCTCATTATACTGCAACATGATTAATGACACTCATCAAAGGAATGCATAAAAAATATAACAACATTTTTTATATGCATAACCTGTGATGCAGCTAATCTAAACAATGCAAAACTAGTCAAGCATTTAATATTGGAACTGAATAATATGTCATGCATTGATTTTTGTTAAGGTGCATAACTTATTATGCATTTAAAAACACAACCCTGCTTAACTCCTTTTCAATATTGAAAAATGCATAACCGGTCATGCATTCATATATTGGGCTGCATAACATGTTATGCATTGATTTATTAAGGTGCATAACTTATTATGTAGTTATCATTTTTTGCTAACGTAACTTATTATGCATTCATTTTTAAGGAATTTAGAGATACAGTCATAGATGCATGAAGGTCAATTATAAATCATGAAATGTTCACAAACAGGTACCTTTAAGAACGTAATATTCTTCTTGAGCATTGCTTTCTTCATTGCTGCCAAGTCCCACTTCGCAGCTCTCGGTGTAGCATTGGAAATGACCTTGACGATGTCTGATGATATCTCATCTATGTTAGAATGCTCAGCCAACCAAAGGTGCAAAAAATAATAACTAATAAGATATTTTGTATCCAAGAAAGTAATATTTATTGACAGATGTTATGAAAGTAAAAAAAAAACTAACTCACAAGAGAATATATATTGCAACCACTGCAATTCCTGATATGAAGATTGTTTCTTTTGACAGTCTTGATGCTCTCCATCAGGTGTTCATGAATAAGATCAGGAAAAGAGACAGAGTCCATGGTTTCCAAATCCTTAACCAAACCAACATACGAGACATCTAAATTGTCTCCACTTGAACGACAAAAGAACAAGACGACTAGCATGTAAAGGAAGATAAGGCAGACAACTTCCTCTTCATGACCTTTCTTATCAAGTTTTTCCAACACCAGCCTTTCAATATCATCTATCCACACCTTTTTTACCCGTGCTTTGGGATCTTTGTTGATAAATCCTGGATTTGTTTTGAATGGGAATTGCTTGACGAGGGGATGTGACTGAGTCAGCTCTATCTCTGCCTTCGAAGTCAGAATATCATTTCCTCTGTCTCCTTCAATTCTTGGAATCAAAAATGTAACAGCAAGCTCACTAGACGTTGATGCTATGGACTTGTTTTCTTACAACTTGAATTAATGTTGATTCAAATCTTCATGGTCATATGATAGAAAGACTTCATCCATCAGCTTGTTGCTCTTACCATCCAAGTATGTCATGTTTGCAGCATATAACCAGTTATAGAACTTTCCAAACACACACACATTCATCATGTTAGCCTGCAACGGATTCAAACCACCTCTATCTTTTATCTTACTAAACAAGTGACCTACCCTAAGGAAACCTGCTCTATAAGTACCTCCTTGAACTGCAGATTTGGTTTTAGGTTTAACTGCGTAAAAAAAAGAACAAAAAAATGCATTTTAGAACTGCTATTTTAGAACAACAAAGGAATGCATAACAAATATAACAACATTTTTTTATATGCATAACCTGTGATGCAGCAAGTCTAAACAATGCATAACTAGTCATGCATATAATATTTTAGAACAACAAAGGAATGCATAACAAATATAACAACATTTTTTTATATGCATAACCTGTGATGCAGCAAGTCTAAACAATGCATAACTAGTCATGCATTTAATATTTTAGAACAACAAAGGAATGCATAACAAATATAACAACATTTTTTATATGCATAACCTGTGATGCAGCAAGTCTAAACAATGCATAACTAGTCATGCATTTAATATTGGAACTGAGTAATATGTCATGCATTGATTTGTTAAGGTGCATAACTTATTATGCATTTAAAAACACAACCCTGCTTAACTGATGCATAACAGGAACAGGAAGGAATTCAACGCACCTTGTTTATAGACAACACATTGCTTATTAGATTCAAAGCAAATCTTACCATATTCGGCATCATTTGTATTATCATCCTCATTATCTGTATCATCACCCAATACTTCCTTTGGTGCAGCTTTCTTTGCCTTGATTTGCATCTCCTTCAGTGTTTCGACACTATCAATTTCTTCCTGTTCATCTTCAACATCATCGGCAATTACTGTAACAAAATTTAAGATTAAAAAAAAAAAATCAAACACTAACAGATGAAGCTAATGATAAATCTCACTGGGTTTTTTATGTTTCTTCGACTTCATTTTTCCTTTTTCATCTGAAGCATCAAGAACAAAAATTAAAATCGAAAATCAAATAAAATCAAATGTACCGAATGCATGCAAGAATAAGATCGATTAAACTAGTTTTAGTACCTAATTTCTTCTCTTTTGATTTCTGAAGACGTGTTTTTGTCGGTGTTTCATCCATTTTGGTTCTACTGAATTCTGGGGTTAAGGTTTTTTAGAGTTTGAAATTGATTTTTAGGGTTTGATCAACTTCAATAATCAATCATCCGTTACAGTGTTTATGGAGGAATAGGAATAGAAAAACGGATGAAGAAAAAATGAGAAGAACGGATGAAGAAAAAATGAGAAGAAGAGAAAAGAAATGGTTCCGACCGTTTTTGGGAGTTAATAAAACTTCCCAGAACCGCTGAAGGGTAATTGAGGAACTCTGCACGCTTTTAATAATTTTAAATAATGTTGGGTGCGACTGTAG
The DNA here is from genome assembly GCF_003573695.1 of Papaver somniferum. Taxonomy (NCBI): domain Eukaryota; kingdom Viridiplantae; phylum Streptophyta; class Magnoliopsida; order Ranunculales; family Papaveraceae; genus Papaver; species Papaver somniferum. Next base: position 203,234,270 of record NC_039362.1, read on the forward strand.
GGAAAAGTAATTCTGGGCCTGGCGGTAAGAAAAAAAAATTCTGGGCCTGCACCTAAGTTCCCCTTCTAAAAAACAAATAAATAAGCCCAATAATAATTACATACCTTTTGGTTCCCATTGTACATGGATAGAACTAGAACACCCTTGGTCGCGCACAGCCCAGGCCCATATCGGAACAGGGTCAGAACCGAACAGAAATCCGGCTGGAACAGGAACAGGACAGGGCTGGAAAACGAACGGGGTCGGTCCGGATTGAGTTGTGTCCGTCCGGTCCAGGTTGGGTTATGCCAGTCTGAGTCAGATCGGGTTGTGCCGTGTCGCTCTCCACAAAATCACGCAGACAGGCCAAGGATCCTGAATAGACGTTTTGCTTTTCCACAAAATTACGCAGACCTTAATTACCCCCTCATTATTTCCCCACACCCAGTCAATGGTGAGAGAAGAGTATGATCTTGTTTTAACGGCCAGAATGAAAATATGCTTTGTTAACACACAAGCTAGTGGTTGCAGGCTATAACGAATGGACAAATTCATCTTAGAAAGCCAGAGCAGCATAGTCATGTTGTATAAGTACAGGCAGCATTACGAACAGAACGTTCCCGTTTTGAGATCTCCCACGAACATAATCAATCACAACATTAGATATACAACAATAAATAATTATATTATAACATATAATCACAAATCAAATAGGTACATCAAAATCGAAATCGGGAAAAAGAAAATATAGATCCAACTTAGCTGATTTGATTCCAGTGATTTTCACATTATCTTAACGTTAATTGCATAATCGGTGTTGATGTAAATCAATTCATCCTAGTTCTCCGGTATTGCGTCATTCTTTTGATTGAAAAAAAAGATCAATGATTACAGACTTTAGCTTTACGGTAGAGCTCGTGGTGATAACGTGTTTTACGGGAACTTAGGAGAAGAGGAAGAGTATGAGAAACGGTAAGAGGGTTCTTATTGATAGCAACAACAACCATATTACATAGCATAGTATGCTTTATATACAACATACAAGTAGGAAGAGAACCCTAGATATTATATTGGGCCGCACATCCATGGGCTACAAGCCCTACAACATGAATTACATTTTAGAGGATGAGGGGTATAATTATTGATGGATAAGGGTATTTGTGAAATCTATGAAAATGAGGGGTATTTATACAATTTCCAAAAGAAAAATTACACCAGTCAGATATCATATTAAAGCAGTGCCGTTACGGCACGAGCTATCTCTAAATATTTATGAGAACTCTCCGTTAACTTCATGCCGTGCCGTCACGGCACAGGCTATTTCTAGTAATAATAACAAAAATGAAAATAAAATAAAATGAACCATTCCAATTTGATGATATTGGCCTTTTTGAGCCCTCGCGCCGGGCCTTCTACAAGTTCTTTGGTTGGGCCCATATTCGGCCAGGTTTGATCAGCTTAGCTAGTAAACTATATATACCAGCAGCCATGGGGCGTCCTCCAAGTAAAGAATTCCAGGGTTTTTGTTTTGTACTCTCCGGAAAGAAAGAAAGTTGCAGAAGAATTTGAAGAAATTATTACAACGGGAATTATAAATTTCTCTTGATCCTAGGAGAAGGTAAGTCAAATCATCATTCTTTTCTAATGAACTGGATAATAGATTAATTAAGCAAGAAACTTTACATCACCAATCTGTAGAGCATAAGCTATTTGTGTAAAATCATCATTGAGTGTGACTATGATTTGTTTTTCTTGTATTTTTCATGTGAACTAACTACATTGGGCATTGGGTTTGCTTTTTATGATGATATTCGTTATTCTAAGTGATGTTTGCGTACAAAAGCTGTTTGATGTAATGCATTTATAGAGTTTTGCTTTGCCATAATCAATTTGGATACCAACTAACTCATATAGCTAAGTTTGAAATGTCGAAACAGTTGGCAGTGTTGTTTTCTTTGTCACAGAGCACTGTCTCAATTGATATAGTTCTCCTCCTTCACTTTAGTTGACTTGACTGTGAAGTTCTGCATAGATCTTATTGTTGTCGCGTAATTAAGGGGTCATTTTCACATCCTTAGACAGGAATATCATCTGTTGTTCTAGACCAGAAATGATGTTCAGCCCTTTGGGTAAGCAAAGATGTCGATTTTTATACTAAGATAAAATTGGAGGAATCTTGATATAATCCATTACTTACTGACACCACTATGTTAAGTCAGCTTTGCAGGGCGCATTAAAACAGTCAACGATTTTACTTTTTCGTAGCTTTATTGTGTTAGATAGCCAATGGTTTCATTTTTGTGCATTATTCTTCCTGTTCAGCACTTAAAACATCAAGTTACAAATATGGATTGTGTTGTACTAGAACAAAGCACAAATACATTACAGCATCCAGTCGAAATACTACCACTCAGACTTGAACTACATAGATGTACATCGAAAAACCTCAAAAATGTTAGGCAAATGACTTTACTTACACATATATTTGATACATCGTCACACATATTTGCTGATGCCCACCAAAAATTGTTTGTTTCTTTAGAAATAGATTTAGATTATATAAGCATGTAACTTCGCAAATCTTGTGTGTCAACATCAGTTCAGTTACTCACAGTTTGAATCCCACAGCAGATCAGCCAGCATAACGAAATAAGTGGCCCTTCACAAACTACATATTGTACAAGCACTGTGCATATCATTACTCGCGTAAGTTGCACAAACCGATTACACTTGTCCCCATTCTTTGAAATCATAGTATCCTTCAGTTGTGATTAATATACAGGAATTTGATAATTTTAAATGAAACTTCTTTGGCTGATTCTCCTAAAGATAAAAAAATGTTCTCATTTTCTTCTCTCCAATCTTCCAAAATCAGATTACCTTCCTATACAAATCCCAGTTCAGTCTCTCACTCCCTTCATCGATCTTCAATTCTCACCTGCAATCACCAGAAACAGACTTCTAAGTATCGTAGTCTCTGTTTCAGAGCTTTAGATGCAGCTCAGCCTTATGATTTTGAAACTGTAAGCGATCATCGTTTTGAAAAGAGCAAAAAACTAAAGACTGCAATTGTGGGTTTTGGTAACTTTGGTCAATTTCTTGAAAAAAACCTAGTTCGTCAAGGTCACAATGTTTTAGCTCAAAGATTAGTTTATTTTTAGATGTTCTTTCTGTTAAAGAGTTTCTAAGAAACTGTTTCTTCAGATTTTACCTGATTTATGTACTCATCCAGTGTTTGGACCAGAAAGTGGTAAACATAACAGGAAAGGTCTTCCTTTTGTTTATGATAAAGTTGGAATTGGGGATGAGGAATCTAGGATTAGTTGTTGCGAAAATTTTCTGAATATTTTTGCTCAGGAAGGTTGTAGGTTGTAGGTTCGCGCACAGCGTGTCCGTTGGGATCGATTTGCCGCAGGAGTGCGTGCTTCTCTTGTCATCACTGCCATGAGTCGCTAGTTCTTTCTGAGACGATCGTTCCTAGAGGGACAACACGTGTTGGCGTATGAGTGGTGTTTGGTCTACGGTGCTGGCTGGCCCCCGTTTCACGCGGCGACAACTAGCCCGACTACCTCTTCAGCTTTCTTCTCCCCGGTTATCCGGGAGAAAGAATAGTTTGGTCCCCTCTGCTTAGCGGTTGAAAAGTTATCGAATATCGTCCCTTACAACGGTGAACACGTGAAACCATCCTAGCATATGTGAAAGGAGGGACTCTCTCCTGTGGCTATGCAAGGCAGCAGGATCGTGAAAGAGGGGACTCCTCCCTGTAGCCCTGCTTGCTCTGGACAAGGATAAAGTGGGCATGCTATTTTAACGGTCGCGAATGCGTAAACCCTACTAAAATGGTGTGACCACCCCCTGTTCCACCCGTGGCACGGAAGGTGCCAAGGACTTACTACTGTCTCCAACAGGTTGCCCAGGCAGGTGAACCGGTGTAGAAACTTAACCATATCTTGGAGATAAGATCTTTTCGAGAGATTATCTCTGCCCAACCTGGTACATGCTACTGGAAAATGGGCTTTGGATATTGGATTGGTTGTAGGATGGTGGAAATGTCTTGTGCTATGCACATCTGGGGATTATTTTGAACTTTACTACAGCTTGTTTATGTATAATACAAACGCAATGGAACTGGATTAGATATGGCATTTGAATCTCTTAAGAGGCCGAAATTCTCGGGAAAACAACTTTTCGAGAATGCTGAGGGTTTTGAAGAATCTGATAAACTGAAACCACCTCCACAAAATATTGGATGAGGTCTATATTTATTGGTTATACTTTTTGTATCCATGAATATCTTCAAATAAATGCTTCATGTCTTTTTTGTCAAACTTCTCCTGTCCTGCTGCTTCTCATCGTACAAATTATCTCCATATATTTTCTTATCTGTGGATATACTTCTTGTGCAGTTTTCATGGTTGCTTAGATCCTTTTTTTCTTCTAAAGTTTCTTGTAGCTATTTATTCCATCTTCCTTCTTCTATTCTTTTCCCTTAGTTGCAACATTTGTGCATCCCTTGGCACTTCGAAGCATCTGACTGAAACCTTGTTTGGATCTGACTCGGGATTTGAATCTGAAACGGTTGAGTCCAATTTCAGATTTTTTTATTTTTATTTTTCATTTTCCATGTCTGACATGACTGAAGTTCTGTATTGGCTCATACATTTGTTCATCCTGTCTTTGTCCAGTTTATGGATGTAGGTTTTTGCCGCCATTAAAATCTTTGCTAAATCTCGCAGAAGAGCTCATTGATTCTCAAAGAGTTTGGAGCATAAAAAGAAGCATGTCTTCACCACCAGTGCAACGAAAAGAAAGGTCGGCAACCTCGGCACCACCAAGTACAGATACAAAGCCTAAGAAGAGAATATGTTGTGCCTGCCCAGAGACTAAGAAGCTGAGAGATGAATGCATCGTGCAGCATGGTGAAGATGCATGCGCCAAGTGGATTGAAGCTCATAAAATTTGTCTTCGTTCCGAGGGTTTTAATGTTTGAAAATGAAGAATTAAAACACATACAAAATCATCTGATGAAAAACTTGGATTAGTAGAATTTTTATTTCTTCAAAGTTGGGTTAGTATGCCATATCTTGCTTTTGCTGCTGTCGTACGAACAAGGTACTGACTTGCCTATACACACATTGAATCTGATCTTACCGGAACTTTTGGAAACCCAATTGAACAGCCCAGTTTACCCTTGTACTATGGCTAGATTAGCCATTAACCGAAGGTCCTTTACTGTTCGACTTGAATTAAGATTTTATAAATATTCAAATATTGATTACAGAACTCAGTAATAAAAGAGAATGTTAATTGTAAATATCTTAATATTGATTACAGAATTATCTCTAATAATTGATGCAAGATTTTATAAATATTATCTCTAATAGAAGGTACACTCCATGACTGAATTATCTCTAACACTCCATGCATGCATGTTGAAAGATATGGTAATGAATCTATATATACAAAAGGAATGTCGACATACTAAATAATACTTTCCCAATTAGTCTTGATATCCAAACATCTTATTGATATGTTTTCTTAATAAATCCGGATATCCAAAGATTTGGTTGCTATTATAAATTGAAGATCAAATTGCACATATATAGTTGTGTCTATCAAAATTCGTTTTAGCTCAAACATGGGGGGAACTTTTTTCATTTTTCTTGCAACAATAACAATTACTCATGTGTCACTCCTACTAAACTCAGTCATTGCACTGAATCCAAACAAAGGGTTTAGTTTAAGGATGATCCATATAGACTCCAAAGAATCACCTTTATACCTAGGTGACCATTTAACATGGGACGAGAGGCTTCAAAGACTCGTTGAGCAAACCAGAGCTCGAGCGCGCTACATTGAGTCACAAATATTACTGGAGAGCAATGCAACACACTCCATGAATCCTGATATTGCACGATTGCGTACAGTTTACGAAGCAGCAATGTTTTACATTGCAGAGGTTGGTTTAGGTAATTTTCCTGGTAGTGAACCGCTATACATGAATTACTATTTGATGATTGATTCAGGTAGTGTTTTTACGTGGCTTCAGTGCCAAGGTGCCGCTCCAACTTTCACACAAGATATGCCACTTTATCCTTGGAACTTGTCAACTACATTTCGTCCTGTAACTCCTGTTCCTTGTAACAAAGCTCTTTGCCCGTCAGGTCGGTGCAATGATTTTGGTCAATGCACTTACGTAGCAGGCTATGTCAGTGGACCAATTTCATCTGGTATTGTTGCTAAAGAGAGGTTCACTCTAGGCTCCAGCACTGGTGCGGGTGCCCTCGAAACTATGGATTTATACGTGGGTTGCGGTCTCCACCAAGAGAATTTTGGTGTTGCGTTGGGTAATAATCATAAAACTCGCCGCCGTGATCTCATTGCAGGAATACTTGGTTTAGGGCGAGGCCCATGGTCTTTTCTAAGTCAAATGAGTTCTGCCGGACAAGGTAGATTTTCCTACTGCTTCGAGCCGTCTAACCGAAAAATCAAGGCATCCAACACATATTTAAGGTTTGGTGCAGATGCAACAACGGGAACCGCAGCTCGAAGAGTAGGTGAAACTCCTCTTGTGGAGCGGGGGAAATCTCGTAAGACATTCTATTACTTAAATCTAGAAGATGTTAGTGTAGGTGACAAACCAGTAGGATTTCCTAGAGGTATTTTCTGTTGGAATCTTGCAATAATTGAAGAAAAGTGGACCTAGAGATAGTCGGTGCTTGTGTGTTTTTAAAACAGAATTTCGAGTCATATTTATAGGATGAGATACTTGCAAATCAAGTTAGGTTTTTTGTTTTCTTCAAAAACAAGTAAAACTCGTAAAAGGAATTTCCCACAAATAAATCCGTGTAGGAAAGGGACTTGGTGCTTGGTATACGCGTATATCGCATGGGTCAAAACATATATTTTTGCCCACCCGCTCCACACACGTTTTACAATTCATACATAAGTGTATGATTATATAGTGGAGCTCCTCTTTAGTTTTCCACAATGTGGGACTAAAGGTTCCACTTCATTCACCCAAAAATGAGTGAGTATCCTTAGACCCTTAGGTCATTAGATCAAACCATACCAAGACCATAAAATCTTTTTAATTAAAACTCATTTTCTCCAACACTTTCAAGCTTAATAGTCAAGGAGAAGGTGGTACTATGATAGATTCTGGTACTGTAGTATCCTTAATGTATAGAGATCATTATAACAAAGTTGTAGATTTGGTGAAGGCACATTTTAGCAAGCTCGGAGTTAAATACATTGGGCCAAGAGGAGTTATCGATGCTTGTTTCGAGGGAAGCTTTGATAGTTTCAACTATCCTCCTATAACACTTCATTTTCAACAAGCAGACTATGTTATTTCGGATCATAGAGCTAATTTTATTAGATTAGATGCTAAAAACTTTTGTTTCGGCTTTTTGGCAAAAGATAATAATACGGGGCCAGCTTTTACGTTAGGAGCAATGCAACAAATAAACAAACGGATTGTGTATGATACCATGGTTGACAGGTTCTCCTTCGGTGATGAGGATTGCAAATCAGATCCATATCCATCAAACTAGGGACGAGGACATGCATCTATCTGGGCATTAGCCAAGAATAAATTGTTAATATTCGTTTTATTTCTTCTTCTAGTCCCAGTGCCAAAATATACAGAGCTACTTCTCCTTCTCACCCAGGTCTACTGGTAAGAAAATAATTAAAACCTAGCTCTCTTGAATCCTTGTTACTGAATATGCATAACAAACTATGAAGTGCATCATATTTCAAGAAACATTTGGAATGGAAACTAAGATAATAATGTCCACAACTGAAACTTGCAAATGATAATTGATATAAAGACAGTCTACAAAATAATGTTTGCCAACTCTGTATGTCAAGCCTCTAGGAATAAATCTCTTGTGAGGAACACAACATGCGGCATAAGCTGCTTATTTCGTACATTTTATTCAAAAAGAAAGGGGTATCAACTTAATATATGGAGTTATAAAATTTCAATTTCTTTCGGGATAATTCTAAATTAATTCATAAGGAGATACTTACGTATGTGATTTTAGGGCTGATATGTACGGATGTTGAAATGTTTTATCCTGCAGAACAAAAATGCTGATATGTAAGTTAAGCAAGTGAACTTGCATGAAAAATACCGTCAAACAGGCAGTAATCTCCAGCCAAGTTAAGTTAAAGACCAACAGTTAGACCTTTTCGAAGTGCCATAAGAGTGAACTAACATAAAATTTGTGAAGATGCATGCGCCAAGTGGACTAAAGCTCATAAAATTTGTCTTCGTTCCGAGGGGTTTAATGTTTGAAAAGGAAGAATTAAGACACATACAAAATCATCTGATGAAAAACTTGGATTAGTAAGTAGAATTTTTATTTCTTCAAAGTTGTTTTCGCAATTCTTCGATCAGTAAAAAATCAAGCACAATTTTCTTTTATTATATTTAGTATCTCACCCTCTTAGTGTGTAAGGCCTAATTATTGAAGTAAGATTTTATAAATATTTAAATATTGATAACATAACTCAGTAATAAAAGAGAATGTTGATCGTAAATATCTTAATATTGATTACATAATTATCTCTAATAAACATACACAATAATTGACGCAAGATTTTATAAATAATTCAAAATTGATCGCAGAATATTATCTCTAATAAAAGGTAAGAGATGGCCAATTATAAATAAATATTTTAATATTGATTACAGAATTATCTCTAACACTCCATGCATGCATGCATGTTGAAAGATATGGTAATGAATCTATATATACAAAAGGAATGTCGACATACTAAATAATACTTTCCCAATTAGTCTTGGTATCCAAACATCTTATTGATATGTTTTCTTAATAAATCTGGATATCCAAAGATTTGGTTGGATTACTATTATAAATTGGAGTTCCAAATTGCACGTACATACTTGTAACATTCGTTTCAGCTCGATCATGGGGGGAACTCTTCTCATTTTTCTTCTAACAATTACTCATGTGTCACTCCTACTAAACTCAGTCATTGCACTGAATCCAAACAAAGGGTTTAGTTTAAGGATGATCCATATAGACTCCAAAGAATCACCTTTATACCTAGGTGACCATTTAACACGGGACGAGAGGCTTCAAAGACTCGTTCAGCAATCCAGAGCTCGAGCACGTTACATTGAGTCACAAATATTACTGGAGAGCAATGCAACACACTCCATGAATCCTGATGTTGCACGATTGCCTACAGTTTACGAAGCAGCAATGTTTTACGTTGCAGAGGTTGGTTTAGGTAATTTTCCTGGTAGTCAACCGCCATTCAAGAATTACTATTTCATGATTGATTCAGGTAGTGATGATATGTGGCTTCAGTGCGAAGGTGCGACTCAAAGTTTTACACAAAATATGCCACTTTATCCTTGGAACTTGTCAACTACATTTCGTGTTGAAACTCCTATTCCTTGTACCATACAACGTTGCCCGTCAGGTCAGTGCAATGATTTTGGTCAATGCACTTACGTAGCAGGCTATGTCGGTGGACCAGTTTCATCTGGTGTTGTTGCTAAAGAGAGATTCACTCTAGGCTCCAACACTGGTCCGGGTGCCCGCGAAACTATGGATTTATACGTGGGTTGCGGTCTCCAACAACATAATTTTGGTGGTTTCTTGGGTGATAATCATATAGCTGGCCGCCCTGATCTCATTGCAGGAATACTTGGTTTAGGGCGAGGCCGAAGGTCTTTTCTAAGTCAAATGGGTTCTATCGGAGATGGTATATTTTCCTATTGCTTCGAGCCGTCTAACCGAGATATCGTGGCAACCAACACATATTTAAGATTCGGTGCAGATGCAACAATGGGAACCCCAGGTCGAAGAGTAGGTGAAACTCCTCTTGTGGTGCCGACGCAATTTCGGACGACACACTATTACTTAAACCTAGAAGATATTAGTGTAGGTGACACACCAGTAAGATTTCCTAGAGGTACTTTCGAGCTTAGGAATGAAGCAGAAGGTGGTACTATGATAGATTCTGGTGCTCCACTATCCTTGATGTATAGACCTTATTTTAACAAAGTTGTAGATTTGGTGAGGGCACATTTTGAGAACCTCAAAGTTGAATACATTGGTCGCATAGGAGTTGCCGATGCTTGTTTCCATGGAGAATTTGATAGTTACAACTATCCTCCTATAACACTTCATTTTCAAAACGCAAACTATGTTATTTCAGATCATAGAGCTAATTTTATTAGAATAAATGCTAACTACTTTTGTTTCGCGTATTTCGCCAGAGAGAGTAAGAGGCCAGCTTTTAAGTTAGGAGCATTGCAACAAATAAACAAACGGATTGTGTATGATACCATGGATGAGAGGCTCTCCTTCCGTGATGAGGATTGCAGATTAGATCCATCAAACTAGGGACGAGGACATGCATCTAGCTGGGCATTAGCCAAGAATAAATTCATCTTGTCTGGAATTTAATACAATTATTTTTCATTTTAATTCTTCTTCTAGTCCCACTACCAATATATACAGAGCTACTTCTCCTTCCTTTTATTACTATCTATTTACATCGAACCCACACCAATTCATTAGATAATCTAAATAAAAAATAGAAACTTGCTTACAGTTGACTTCAGAAACCTATCTATCTAACAACTGAATTTTCACCTGGTATTGTTGAAATCGAAAACGGCCTTCGATTTTGAATTTCCTCGGAACTTCCTCGTAATGGGCACCCATTGTGCGACAAACTTTCACTACCTGTTGTTCATTTGCTTCTTCACTTTCCTTGAAAACTCCTTAATAACATTCCTGTCGGAGAATGTTAGAGGAAGATCTTCGTCAAGCAAGGTCAAACTTCAACTAGTCTGTTACCCCACCTTCTTGTAAAAGAATTATTTTTTGGAGAAAAAATGGGAGGAGAAACAAAATCCTTACTGTTGGAGCTGATTTAATAGGTCAAATTGCTCACACTATGTCATCTGGGAGATGGAGATAACATAGAAGGTACATGATTAAGTTTTCCAATTATCTCCTACATAATGCTGTTTGAGAATGTTCACTAATAACTTGGATCATGGAAGCAGCGGAGAGTAATCAAGAGGCGCAAGAAAGCTCATATGGCTCAATCATGATGCAGAAGTTGACAGGAAGTAAAGAAGGTCGCATTGATCACACACTTCAAGTTAGTAATTATACTTCAGTTTGTTGGATACATTCTTTTGTTCATAAGAGAAGTTTGGTATCAACGATATGTTAGTTCACTCTTATGGCACTTTGAAAAGGTCTAACTGTTGGTCTTTAACTAAACTTGGCTGGAAATTAATGCCTGTTTGACGGTATTTTTATAAGTGAGCGTGCTACTAGAAGGCAAATTGAGATGTTACTTTATTAAACCCTACCCATTCACACAAGTCATCTGGATGATATAATGATATGCTAGCTTCCCATTTTTGGGTACTTAAAATTTGTGCCGTACAACTCAGAAACTGCAAGTAGCAAAAGATATCCTATAGCTCAGAAACTCCATATAGGCTTATTCTCTGTTTGTGTGGTGTAGTTCCTGCCTTGGTTCTTTATTGCAGACTCTAAAGTGGTTTCATTTCCTATCATGCTGTATCCTTGTCATAACAAATTTTTCTGTTCTGCAGGATAAAACATTTCAACATCCGTACATATCAGCCCTAAAATCACATACGTAAGTAGACTTATGAATTAAATTAGACCCGTCTTTATATCAATTATTATTTGCAAGTTTCAGTTGTGGACATTATTATCGTAGTTTCCATTCCAAATTTTTCTTGAAATATGGTGCACTTCATAATTTGTTATGCATATTCAGTAACAAGGATTCAAGAGAGCTAGGTTTTCTTTTCTTACCAGTGGACCTGGGTGAGAAGAGTTCCTTGGAATATTGCGCATTTTATGGTTTTTTATGCATATATTTAACAAGGATTCAAGAGCACGAGCTTTTTTTCTTCTTACTGATAGAGCTGGGTGTGCAGAAACTACTGGCGGGATCGTGATACTGCGCTTTTTATACTTGAACATTTGTATCGTGATATACCTGAAGAGCCCGATTCACCTGATGAATCCAACTCTGGAATTTCTGATAAGACAACCAGCTCTAGTAACAGATTTTATCAAAGTTTGACCTTGCTTGACGAAGATCTTCCTCTAACATTCTCCGACAGGAATGTCATTAAGGAGTTTTCAAGGAAAGTGAAGAAACAAATGAACAACAGGTAGTGGCATTTTATTGCTCAATGGTGCCCACTGTAAAGAAGTTCCGAGGATTTTCAAATTCGAAGGCTGTTTCAATTTCCACATTACCAGGTGATAATTCAGTTGTTAGATGGATAGGTTTCTGAAGTCAAACTGTAAGTAAGTTTCCATCTTTCAGATTATCTAATGAATTGGCGTGGGTTGGATGTAAATAGATAGTAATAAGAGGATGGAGAAGTAGCTCTGTATATTTTGGCAGTGGGACTAGAAGAAGAAATAAAACAAATAATAATTTATTAGATTCCAGACAAAATAAATTTATTGTTGGCTAATGCCCAGCTAGATGCATGTCATTGTCCCTAGTTTCAAGAATCTGCTTTGCAATCCTCATCACCGAAGTAGAGCGCATCAACCATGGAGTCATACACAATCCGTTTGTTTGCTTGTTGCGTTGCTCCTAACTTAAAAGCTGGCCCAGTAGTAGTATTTTTTTGGCAAATAGCCAAAACAAAGGTGTGTCCTCAGTTAATGTAATAAAATGAGATCTATGATCTGAAATAACATAGTCTGCTCGTTCAAAATGAAGTGTTATAGGAGGATAGTTGAAATCATCAAATCTTCCCAGGAAACAATCATTCAAAACTCACCTGCGACCAACGTATTTAACTCCGAGCTCGCTAAAATGTGCCTTCACCAAATCTAGAACTTTGCCATAATGAGGTTTATACATTGAGGATATTAGAGTGCCAAAATCTATCACAGTACCACCTTCTCCTCGACTGTTAAGCTCGAAAGTACCTCTAAGAAATCCACCTTCTCCTCGACTGTTAAGCTCGAAAGTACCTCTAAGAAATCCTACTAGTTTGTCACCTACACCAATATCTTCTAGATTTAAGTAATAGTATGTCTTCCGAGATTTCCCCGGCACCACAAGAGGAGTTGCACCTACTCTTCGAGCTGTGGTTCCAATTATTGCATCCGCCCCAAACCTTAAATATGTTTTGGATGCCTGGAAATTTCGGTTAAATCTCTCGAAGCAGTAGGAACATATACCTTGTCCGGCAGAACCCAATTGACCTAGAAAAGACCTTGGGCCTCGCCCTAAACCAAGTATTCCTGCAATGACATCAGGGCGGCCATCTTTATGATTATCACCAAAGGCACCATCAAAATTCTCTTGGTGGAGACCGCAACCCAAGTATAACTCGATATTTTCATTGGCACCAGTGTTGGAGCCTAGAGTGGACATCTCTTTAGTAACAACACCATATGAAACTGGTCCACTGATATAGCCTGCTACGTAAGTGCAGTGACCAACATGATTGCACTGACCTGACGGGCAAAGAGCTTTGTTACAAGGAACAACAATTACAGGACGAAATGTAGTTGACAAGTTCCAAGGATAAAGCCGTGTATCTCGAGAGAAAGTTTCACTGGAACCTTCGCACTGAAGCCACGTAAAACATCAAGTAGTACTTCATAAATGGCGGGTCCTCACGAGGAAACTACCTAAACCAACGTAAAATATTCCTGCTTTGTAAATTGTATCCAATCGTGCATCATCAGGATTCATGGAGTGTGTTGCATTGCTCTATAGTAATATTTTTTACTCAATGTAACGTGCTTGAGCTCTGGATTGCTCAACGAGTCTTTGAAGCCTCTCGTCCCGTTGAACGTTGAAGATTAGACTATGGAATAAGAGCCACTAAAGTTTATCTTTTTTGTATTCCATATGTATTAATAGTTTTGCACTAAAATTGACAAAGGGGGAGATTTTTAGTGCATAGCTCGGTCGACCTCGCATGCGTTGCTATATCAAGCATGTTTGTCAATGTTAGTGGTCAAAACTATGAATCTTGATTTCTAGTCTATTATAGCTAAGTCTCGGACTAGGATAGAAAAGTGTAGTTGAGCTCAAGGACTTCATGGCGGTTCATCATACAACGACGAAGATCTACACAAGGAACCGTGGAACTTCATTAACAAAAAAGTATGTGGAGACTTGAACTTATCTATCACTCAAAAGTCTATCTATTTTATCTCCTACTTCTTGAGACAAAAGTCGTATGCTATATATATAGACTTAGATTATACACATTTGGTATTTCGAGCCGAGTATACCTCGCCTATCTATATCTCGAAATATGTGTTGGTAAGCGTTTCACTTCGACCATGTTTTTCTTTACCTAGTGACGCATGTCATGTATGTTTCAGTCATTTTGAAAATTGCTTTGACGAGAAATAGTGTAACAACTATATAACGTCCTCTAAGAATGTTTCAATGATTGGAATGAGAGTTTAGATTACATAACCATAGTGGACATAAGTATGTTGTGGAAACACATATGTGCATAAGTCCATACTGGAAATCGGCTAGTAGCCAAGTCCGCGAACTCAGTCCGCGAACTGCCGAAGTTCTCAAACCCGAGAATCTCTGCTGAGTTATCAAACTATCCTGTGTGAGCCAAGTCCGCGAACCCAGCCCGCGAACCAGCGAAGCTTTCGAACCCGAGAATATCTGCTGGAGTTTGAAAACTCTTTCCAGTACTTCAAGTCCGCGAACCTAGTATCCGAACTTGTATAGGTTATATATCTAAAGATGATTTCTGAACTTAACTTATAAAGACTAAGGAATGCTTTTGCAAACCGCGGCTATAAAAGTTCATGAACCGATTCATGTGAATCAAATAATCTTTGCTTCAATTGTGTCTTGTGTAGTACATGAGATTTCCTTGCAATTGAACAACTCTCCAACTAGTTCATATGAGTCATTTGAACTAGTTATGGTGAAGATGAAAGTGGTTGGTACGAAATGCTCAAATGGCTAACCTTTTGGTTGACTGTTATTGAACCAACTAATGCACACGTTTTTGGGTACGGTTATCAAAACTAGAAGCGTGCATTTCATTTCTGTATAACAAGCTAAGATTTCGATGTAACGGTTGAGATATATTAGCTTGAATCTAAATCAGGTTTTCATCTAACGGTGGATAGTGTTTGCTTTGTGAGCAAGGAGAAACCCTGATTTGAAAGACTATATAAGGGGACATATAGCAACTCTACAAACTAATCCCCACATGTCCGTGTGATACTAGTTTGTAAGCTAGAGTCGATTCTCCTTTAACCTTTGTTTTTCTTCTTATAAAACCAGGTTAACGACTTATAGACTTCATTGGGATTGTGAAGCTAGACCGATACTACTTTTATCGTAGTTGTGTGATCTGATCTTGCATCTTATATTGTACGAGTACAATCATATTGATTGTCTTGAGATCGTGAGAGTTCTCCGATAGGCAAGATATAAAAGTAATCACAAACATCTTCGTCTCATCGTTTGTGATTCCACGACGTCTTGTTTCACTACCATACGATTAAGATTGTTGTGAGGTGATTGATTAATCTAGGTTGTTCTTCGGAAATATAAGACAGGATTATCAATTGGTTTCTATTCACCTTGATTTTATATCAAAAGACGAAACAAAAACTTTAGTGTTTTTCATAGGGAGACAGGTTGATCCTTTGATAGACTTGTCTGTGTGAGACAAATTTGTTTATTGTTAAAGCCTGCGATTTTGGGTCGTAGCAACTCTTAGTTGTGGGTGAGATCAACTAAGGGAATCAAGTGTGTAGTATCCTGCTTGGATCAGAGGCGTAGGGGTGCAAATATACCTTGGAACAGTGGGATATTGATTGGGGTTCAACTACAGTCCAGTCCGAAGTTAGCTTGGAGTAGGCTAGTGTCTGTAGCGGCTTCATACAGTGTGTATTCAATATGGACTAGGTCCCCGGGTTTTCCTTCATTGCGGTTTCCTCGTTAACAAAACTTCTGGTGTCTGTGTTATTTCTTTTCCGCATTATATTTTTTATATATTAGAAATAATACAGGTTGTGCATTAGATCAATCAATTGGATAGTCGGTTGTTGATTTATCCTTGGATATTGGTCTTTGGTACCATCCAAGTTTATCTCTCTTTGACAAAGACTTGCAGGTTTCTATTTGCTTGAGTAAAGATCAAATTGAGAGATTAAGATATAAACTCTTTGATATACTTTTATATTGATTGAGTCTGACTGTCTAGTTGATTCTCATAAAAAGTATATTGGAGTTTGTCCATATAGATTGCTAAGCGAAATATTGGGTGGTGTTGTTAGACCCCCGCTTTTTCAATTGGTATCAGAGCAGGCAAACACGTTCAAGACCTTACAAGTCTGTGTTTGTAGCAATCTGACTTTATGGACAGTAGTGCTATCTCAATAAGTGCACCACCAAATCCAGGGATTCCAGAATTATCTTCTATGACTGATTTAATAAAATCTGTAGAAGAAATTATATTTAAACCTCCACCAGGGTTAAAATCCCTTGAAGTGTTTTCAGGGCTTGAAAAGAAGCTTGAGAGCTTATCTCTTGATGTTGAGCTATACCTCCAGAAAGAGCAAGAATCTCTTGACATGTAAATAAAGTTTAGATGAAAAATATTCATGTTGAGGTTGATATTGATTTACTAATCAGTGAGAGCAATGCTCCTCCTCTGCGTAGTCCAATTAGTTGTGATAAACTAAATGAATTACAAGAGGAGTTTAAATCTCAGTCATCTGAGTGTATCACCTCAGAGAATGAATTGATTCGTTGCTCAATTCCTGATACTTCCTATCAAGATAGTAGTATTGTCTTCTTTTATGAAGAATCTAGGACGTCTATTTTTATCAAAAGAGTTTCCCTTCGCAATACTAAAAACTATCTGCAGAAACTGTTTTTTATAAGTTGGAAAACAAGAAATCAGAAACACAAATCTTTTTGGGTTCTCTTGAATTTCTTTGATAGACTTATAAAAACATTTTCTTGGGTGTTTCTAAACACTACAAGATTTAAGAGTTGTTGGAAAGAAACTCTTTCTTGGTGCCATGGTGAGCAAGACATTTTTCATCTTAACACAACTTTATTGTGTTGAAAGTGCATCTTCACCAATAAATGCCCTGTTATGTATACGTTGAGGGAAGCACAACAACTGGGGCGCACAGATTATATTCGGTAAGGATGTAGAATTCGATTGGACTTTTCTAAAAAGGTATGTCTATAAACTTGAGCAAGTTTTATGTTTTTATTACTTGTTTGAGTACTTATAATGATCCATGTACCTTGATTATCGTTCATTTCTACCTAACTTGATCTGTGTTCAAAGGTTCTTAAATGTTTAGGTTTGAAAACATTAATCGGGATGTTTGGACTTCATGGTACACATACCAAGTATGAATAACGTCATATAAAACCAAAATCCAGGGTTTTAAGTTCGCAAACCCAGTCTGCAAACTTCTCTAGGATATGAAAATTCATTTGGAAACACGTATGTATACCTGACGTCAATTTTCGGTAAACTTGTTTTGGCCGTAAATTCTTCGTCCGAACTCGGATTGACCTCATTCTTTTTGAAATCTCCTCCTCTTTGAATTATCTTTAAAATGGAGATGATAAACCTTGAATTTGGATGAGTTAAGATTGGTATTTGTCCTGTCTCTTGTTTTTGAGTATTTTGTTCGTTTTGTTGCACTTGTTCCACTTCTCTTGAACTTGGGCACTTGGATTCTTGGATTACTACTCTTCTAAGATAATTTTTATCTTTTACAAGAACGTTGTTGGTGAATCACAAAGAAGGAACCTCAATAATGGGCAGTAACATGTATTACTATGGGATTCTTGAATGTTCACAATCATTTGTGAACTACAGTGCATGGTCGTTAATGACTTTGTATGTTCCTCTTTGTTAAGAAAATCTTTTTATACGCCTTTGGTAGCTATTCTTGGTGTAAATCCGGGCGAAAAAGATTGATTCTACCCTCTATGGACAAATCATCTTATATATGCATTACGAGTTTGTCTTGATTCCTAGGAAACTTCTTATGAGTATTTGTCCTTGTTTTTGAGAAGGATTACTAGAGTTTGGAATAGCAATTATTGTGATTACACATAGCTATATCCAATGTTTTCATCTTCATGTTTTTAGGTTTATTGATTTTAAATTCTAAAAATATTTGGAGGATGATGGTTTGCAATATTTAATCTTTAGTTTGTGATATTGCAATGTGTTATGGGATTTTGGTGTTTACGTCCGTGAACTATGTTGTCTCATTTTTTGTCAAAAGTAAAGTCGTTCATGATCGGTATTCATGTATTGATTTAAGGATGAATAGACTTTTGACAAATACAAAAGTTAAGCCTATATTGTCAATTCTTTGATGGAAGATAGGTTAAAATCTTTTGTGTTCAAGGATGATGTCTATTATATATCATTATGCATATAGTGATGGAAGATAGAAAAGAATCCTTGTGTATTCCACAATATTGATCTTCATTGATTCATATCTTATGAAATACTGTGAGGCTCCGTAATATGTCTTATGTTGAGCACAATACGACTAAGTTGATTATTTTTTATTAGCTTGGTTGGTTGTTCCGTAAGCTATGTTATGTTGAGAATTTGTGAACTAAATTAATCATCATGTTGGGTTATTTAGTTATTGCTCTGTAAGTTCTCTTATGTCGAGCAAAACAGATGACAATTAAATTGATCACTCTCGTGATTAGTTTGATTGTTTGTATTCCAATTAGATTAATTATGGGTTCTCTTGTAATTAGTTCAGTTGAGTATTCATATATTCAGTGAGATTCTTATTGTGTTGAGTATATGAACGGCTATCCTAACCATTTTCTAATGGTTATGTTAGTCATATATTCCATAAGTTTACTTATATTGAGCATAATCAATTAAGTTGAGCACTTATGTGTTTAATTTGATTGTGTATTCCGATTAAATTAATCATGGGTTTACTTGTGATTAATTTGATTGAGTTTTTTGGATATAGAAAATCATTTATCATGGTTTTTGGTGTCCAATAAAAATCTTTCTTTTCTCTCGAAATTAAGGTCGCTCTTGTCGTCCCCTTGGGAATGACATCAAATGGGGGAGAGTTCTTTTGAACTTGTGCTTAATGGTCATATCTTCATGGGTGTGCGGATATGTATTTTAGAGGGTTATCT
This sequence comes from Papaver somniferum, assembly GCF_003573695.1. NCBI lineage: Eukaryota > Viridiplantae > Streptophyta > Magnoliopsida > Ranunculales > Papaveraceae > Papaver > Papaver somniferum. The sequence continues at coordinate 203,253,482 of NC_039362.1, forward strand.
ACAATAGTGTAGTTGTTATGGAAACCACTCCCTCTTACACAATGATCCGAAAACCATATGTATTTGTAGTGTGAACTACAATATTTCTCCCCATTTTTGTCAATAAAATTGGCAAAGGTATAAGAACGGGATCATAATGAAATTTTCACAAGAGACATTTCATAGACTAATAGAAAAATACATACCAACTTAATTTAGATGCAATCATAAAGCCTGAAAAAGCGGGGATCTAATAACACCACCCAATATTTCGCTTAGCAATCTGTATGGACTAACTCCGAAATACTTTTCTAGAGAATCAACTAGATAGTCAGACTCAATCTAGATAAAAAGTATCTCAAGGAGTTTTTATCTCAATCTCTCGATTTGACCTTTACTCAAGCAAATAGAAATCTGCGAGTCTTTATCAAAGAGAGATAACTTGGACGGTACCAAAGTCCAAGGATCAATCAACTACAATCAACAACCAAAGGTTGGATTAGACAAGTTGATGATCTTAACGCACAACCTGTATTATTTCAATTATATAGAAATATAATGTGGAAAAGAAATAACATAGACACCAGACGCTTTGTTAACGAGGAAATCGCAAATGCAGAAAAAACCCGGGACCTAGTCCAGATTGAATACACATTGTATTAAGCCGCTACAGACACTAGCCTACTCCAAGCTAACTTCGGACTGATCTATAGTTGAACCCCTACCAATCTCCCACTGATACAAGGTACAGTTGTACTCCTATGTCTCTGATCCCAGCAGGATACTGCGTACTTGATTCCCTTTGATGATCTCACCCACAACAAAGAGTTGTTGCAACCCAAAATCACAGACTTGAAAATAAACGAATCTGTCTCACACAGAAAAGTCTATCAAAAGGATAAATTTGTCTCCCAAAGATAAACTCTAGGTTTTGTTCCGTCTTTTGATATGAAATCAAGGTGTACAAGAACCAATTGATAATCCAGACTTATATTCCCGAAGAACAGCCTAGATTAATCAATCACCTCTCAACAATCCTTTCTGGATACACGGGCTGTTTGTCAAGGAATCACAAACAGTGAGACGAATATGTTTGTGACTTCTTTATCTTGCCTATCGGAGAACTCTCACGTTCTCAATCCAATCAAGGATTGTAATCGTACGATAGAAGATACAAGATCAGATCACCCAACTACGATAAAAGTAGTATCGGTATAGATTCACAATCCCAATGAAGTCTTTAAGTCGTTAACCCGATTTTAGAGAAGAAAATCAAGGGTTAATGGAGATCGACTCTAGCGAGCGCACTAGTATCACACAAGACGTGTGGGGATTAAGTTTTTGCTCAAGTTAGATGTCTCCTATATATAGTCTTCAAATCAGGGTTTTGCCTTAGGTACAAAGCAATCCATATTCACCGTTAGATGAAAACCTGATTTAGATTCAAGCTAATATCTCTCAACCGTTAGATCGAAAGACATAGCTTGTCACACACACTTGGGTATATGTTTACCGGGTTCGTGAGAACCATGCCCAAACGTGTACGTGTATGTTGGTTTAACATGAAACCCCAAAAGGTCAACCATATGAGCATCTCATATTAATCATGTTCGTTTTCACCATAACTAGTTCAATTGACTCAAATGAACTAGTTAGAGAGTGATCAATTTCGATGAAACAATTGAATCAAAGATGATACGATTCGATTGAATCGGCTCATGAACATTATAGCCACGGTTTGCATAAAGCATTCCTTAATAATTAATGTTTCATGTTCAGAGCTCATCTTTAGATCATAACCTCTTAAGTTCACAAACAAGTTTGCGGACTTAAGTTAATCGGTTGAGTTTTCCAAACTCAGCAGAAAATCTCGGCTAGGAGACTTTTGCCAGCTCGCGGACTGGGTTCGCGGATTGAGTTCGCGGACTTAACACGCAAACGAGTTATAGGAAAATCCAGCAGAAATTCTCGGGATGAAAACTTCCGTCAGTTCACGGACTGGGTCTGCGGACTGGGTTCGCGGACTTGGAAATCCAATTCCACAATCCTACCGATTTCACTTGCTCAACAAAGTTCGAAAAATTCGTTTCAAGGAATACATGGTTATATTATCTAAACTCTCATTCCAACCATTGAAACATTCTCAGAGGACGTTATTTAGTCGTTATTCACAACCTTTCTCGTCAGAGAAATTTCCAAAGACAATTGAAATATTTCATGACTTTCGTCATTAGGTGAAGATGAACTTGATCAAAGCGAAACGCTTTACCAACACACTATTTCGAGAAACAAGATAAGCATTGAATACTCAGCTCGAAATGTCAAGTGTGTATGATCTAGTCTATATAGCATACGACTTTTGTCTCATAAGAAGTAGGAGAAGAATAGATAGACTTTCGAGTGATAGATAAGTTCAAGTCTTCACATATCTTTTTGTTGATGAAGTTCCACGGTTCCTTGGCGTAGATCTTCGTCGTTGTCGTTGAATCACCATGAAGTCCTTGAGCTCAACTACACTTTTCATATCCTAGTCCGAGACTTAGCTAATAGGCTAGAACTCAAGACTTATAGTTTTGATCACTAACATTGACAAACATGCTTGATATAGCAACGCATGCGAGGTTGACCGAGCTATGCTCTAACAAATCCGAAGCTAAATGCATTCATCAAGGAGTTTTAAGATACAAGATAACCCATTTAAAATTCCATAGACGCACACCCCGCAAGATATTACCATCAGTTCAAAAGAACTCTCCCCCATTTGATGTCATTCCCGAAGGAACAACAAGAGCGACATTAATTTCGAAAGAAAAGAAGGATTTTTAATTGGACACCAAAAACCACGGAAATGATTTTCTATATCCAAAACTCAACCAAATTAATCAAAAGTAAACCCATGATTAATTTAATTGGAATACGCAATCAAATCAAACCACAAAAGTGATCAATTTAATTGATTGTGCTCAACATAAGTAAACTTACGGAGCTACGATTAATCCAATCATACGGAGATGACTAACTTAACCATTCAAAAACTCAACATAAGGAAAACCTTACGGAATATACGACTACATTAACCAATAGAACATGATTAGTGTAGCCGTTCATATACTCAACACAAGAACTTGTGGAATATATGAAAACTCAACTAGATTAATTACAAGAGAACCTATAATTAATCTAATTGGAAAACACAACCAAACCAATCACCGAAGTAATCAATTTAATTGTCAAAGGTTTTGCTCGACAAAAGAAGACTTCCGGAGAAAATAACTAAATAACCAAAAGATGATTAATTTAGTTCAATAATGCTCAACATATATATAGCATCTCACGGAACAACCAAAAAAGCCAATGTTAATCGACTTACTTGTATCGTGCTCGACATGAGACACACAATGGATCCTTCATGGTAATAGATAACAAAATGGATCAATGAAGATCAATACCGTGGATAACATACAAGGATCTATTTTATTTTTCATCACTATATGCATAACGACATAATAGACTTTATCCTTGTCTTACAAAAGATTTCATCCTATTTTCCATCAAATAAATGATTGCATAGGCATAACTTTTGTATATGTTAAAAGTCCATTCGTCCTTTAATCAATACGAATATCAATTTATGAACGACTTTACTTTTGACAAAATATGGGACCTTCAAGTTTGCGGACGCAAACAATACATATCCCATAAAAATATTGTAATCTTTAAAAATCAAACAGATTAATACTGCAATAACCATCATCCTCAAAAAAATTTAGAATTTAAAAACAACTAAACCTAAAAAATAACATAAGAAGATGAAAACAAAAATAGCTATGTGTAGTCACAGTCATCGCTATTCAGAGCACTAGTTATTCTTCCAACTAATTCAAAAAAGAAGACATGCTAGGCAACAAAAATAACCTCAGTTTTCCTTGATGATTTCATACCTCTGAAATGGTACATCAAAGTATGAGTCACTGATATCCTTGATCATGTTGACTACAGACACACCATGTTCATAAGTCAGAACATTAACTTTCCGATCAACAATGCGAGCATAATGACATGTCATGTGGAACCTTGTACCATGCCAGTCCATTGTCTATAATGAAGGCTCTAAATGGATATCCAGTAACAAGGAAGAATATTTTAACATCTTCAGAGATAATCTTAAGCTTATTCCTCTAAGACACTCACGTATTGAAGGCTTTAGGCTTAAAGAAGCGATTGTCCCCTTGAAATGTTGTTTATTTGTTCAACCTGCTTATAATTGTCACAGGTCTTATGTAACATGCGGTTCAGGGAACAAAAGAAGAAGAATCTCTATTCATGGGAAACAACTATGGAATACACAAAGGGAACCTTTTGGTCCTAGTGTTTCTACCTAAGCCTAGACGTTCGCGTCCCCATGACGACCTTGAGAAAAGTGGGGATTTGCGTCTTGTGGCTCAAGAAGTGTATTTTTGGTTAGTTGTGTTTTGTCTATATATATATATATTCTAAAAATACAAAAGCTTTTGTTTGTCTAGGGTTTCTGTCGTTCACGAACGGTGTTTCTCTAGAGATTCATTTAAATGGCACCTATTACTAGATGCAGCACAAGCAGGAATACATCTCTGGCAGCCAACGTACGTCGGTGCACTGGAATTCCCTCCTCTAGTTTGAAGAAAGTGAAGGCTACTTTTAATGGTAAAAATCCTTCCCTAAACTGGTTCTTGTCTTCTTATCGAAGTGATGAAAATTTCAGGAACCTGGTAAAAGATTTCATCAACAAAAGAAACAGCTTAAAATCTCGGATTTCTGCATCCTTAGAAGATATTGTTCACTATGAACGAATGTTGTCTCATTCTACAAACACTGTTCAGAAACTTGAAAAAGATCTCAGTAAGTTGACAAAGATTTGGAGGAATTGAATTATCCTTTTGTTAATGATCTATTCAATAGTTAGGAGTTCTCTGAAGAAACTTTGGAGAAGCTTATTGATGCCTAGGATGTGTTCTTTTTGGTTTAGTTGGAAGAATAACTAGTGCTTTGAATAGCGATGATTGTGACTACATATAGCTATCTTATGTCTTCATTCTCTCTTGTGTTATTTTTTAGGTTTATTGTTATTAAATTCTAAAAATATTTGGAGGATGATGGTTATTGTAGTATTTTTTTTGGTTTGATATATTGCAATATTTTATGGGATATGTATCGTTTGCGTGCGTGAACTTGAAGGTCCCATATGATTGTCAAAAGTAAAGTAGTTCATGAATCGGTATACAAAAGTTAAGCCTATGTAGTCATGTATTTGATAGAAAATAGGTTAAAATCTTTTATGTTACAAGGATAAAGTCTATTATGTTATTATGCATGTAATGATGCAAAGATAGAATAGATCCTTGTATGGTTAGCCACGGTATAGGTCTTCGTTGATCCATTTTTATGTATTACCGTGAAGGATCCATTGTGTGTCTTATGTTGAGCACGATACAACTAAGTCGATTCTTATTGATTTGGTTGGTTGTTCCGTGAGATACTATATGTTGAGCATTAGGAACTAATTAATCATCCTTGATTATTTAGTTTGTACTCCATAAGCCTTCTTTCTTATGTTGAGTACACATACGGTTGAGGTTGTCATGTCTAATGATAATCTTAGTCGGGGTTCCGTAATCTCTTTTAAGTTGATCCCAAAATAATTAAATTGATTACCTCGGTGATTAGTTTGGTTATTTGTTTGTATTCTGATGAGATTAATTATAGGTTCTCTTGTAGTTAATCTAATTGAGTTTTCATATATTCCACAAGTTCGTGTGTTGAGTATATGAACGACTACACTATCATGTTCTGTTGGTTAATGTAGTCATATATTCTGTAAGGTTTTCCTTATGTCGAGTATCCTCATATTTCGTAAGGTTCTCCTTATGTTGAGTATTTGAACGGTTAAGTTGGTCACCTCCATATGATTAACTTGGTAGTAGCTCCGTAGGTTTACTTATGTTGAGCACTTTTCAATTGAATTTATCACTTTAGTGGTTTTGATTTAATTGTGTATTCAATTAAAATATTCATGGGTTTACTTGTGAGTATTTTGGTTGAGTATTGGATATAGAAAATCATTCGCGTGGTTTTTGGTGTCCAAATAAAAATCCTTCTTTTCTTTCGAAATTAAGGTCTCTCATGTTGTTCTTTCGGGGATGACATCAAATGGGGAAGAGTTCTTTTGAACTTGTGCTTAATGGTAATATTTTGCGGGGAGTGCGGTTGTAGAATTTTATAGGGGTTATCTTGTATCTTTAAACTCCTTGATGAATGTTGTTACCTTCGGCTATAATATTGCATCTAAATTAAGTTAAATTGTGTTTTTCTCTTTTAGTTTATGAAAAGACTCTTGTGGAAATTCATTATGAACCCGTTCTTGTACCTTGGCCAATTTTATTGACAGAAAGGGGGAGAAATATTGTAGTTAACACTACATATACATATGGTTTTCGGATCGTATGTGGGAGTGGTTTCCATGATCGAGATGGAGTATTAACTACGGGGGAGTGATACATATCACCGTAGTATTGTTGTTAAAGTCATGATATAATTGGACTTTGATGTTCATAATAATACGATGACACTGTATAATGATGATTGAGAATCTCCAGTTCTCTCATTGTTGTAGCTATGGATCTCCAACAACGGTGATGTTAAACTTACAACCTTTGGGATCATTGGAGTACTTGGAAGGACGGAGATTTCAAGGAACGTTGAAGATTGGACTATGGAATAGGAGCCACTAAAGTTTATCTTTTTTGTATTCCATATGTATAATAATTTTGTCACTAAAATTGACAAAGGGGGGGATTGTTAGAGCATAGCTCGGTCAACCTCGCATGCGTTGCTATATCAAGCATGTTTGTCAATGTTAGTGACCAAAACTATAAGTCTTGATTTCTAGCCTATTTAGCTAAGTCTCGGACTAGGATAGGAAAGTGTAGTTGAGCTCAAGGACTTCATGGCGATTCAACGACAACGACGAAGATCTACACCAAGGAACCGTGGAACTTCATCAACAAAAAGGTATGTGGAAACTTGAACTTATCTATCACTCGAAAGTTTATCTATTCTTCTCCTACTTCTTGAGACGTAAGTCGTATGCTAAATATATAGACTAGATCATACACACTTGATATTTCGAGCTGAGTATTCAATGCCTGTCTTGTTTCTCGAAATCGTGTGTTGCTAAAACGTTTCGCTTTGATCGCTTTATCTTTACCTAGTGACGAAAGTCATGAAACATTTCAATTGTCTTTGGAAATTGCTCTGACGAGAAAGGTTGTGAATAACGACTGAATAACGTCCTCTGAAAATGTTTCAATGGTTGAAATGAGTGTTTAGATAACATAACCATGTATTCCTTGAACCGAAGTTTTCAAACTTTGTTGAGCAAGAGAAATCGGTAGGATTGTGGAATTGGCTTGCCAAGTCCGCGAACCCAGTCCGCGAACTGACGGAAGCTCTCATCCCGAGAATTTGTGCTGGGATTTCCAATATAACTCGTTTGTTGTTAAGTCCGCGAACTCATTCCGCGAACCCAGTCCGGGAACTGGCGGAACTTCTCTTCCCGAGAAATTATGCTGAGTTTGGAAAACTCAACCCGATTGATTAAGTCCGCGAACTTACTTGTGTACTTAATAGGTTATGATCTAAGATGAGCTCTGAACATGTATCATTAAATTACTAAGAAATGCTTTATGCAAACCGTGGCTATAATGTTCATTGAGCCGATTCAATCGAATCGTATCATCTTTGATTCAATTGTGTCATAGCAATTGATCACTCTCTAACTAGTTCATTTGAGTCAATTGAACTAGTTATGGTAAAAACGAACATGATTAATATGAGATGCTCATATGGTTGACCTTTTTGGTTATCATGTTGAACCAACATCCACGTACACGTTTGGGCATGGTTCTCACGAACCCAGTAGACGTTTACAAAGTGTGTGTGACAAGCTATGTCTTTCGATCTAACGGTTGAGAGATATTTGCTTGAATCTAAATCAGGTTTCATCTAACGGTGAATAAGGATTGCTTTGTACCTAAGGAAAAACCCTGATTTGGAGACTATATATAGGAGACATCCAGATTGAGCAAAAACTTAATCCCCACACGTCCATGTGATACTAGTGCGCTCGCTAGAGTCGATCTCCATTAACCCTTGAGTTTCTTATCTAAATTCGGGTTAACGACTTAAAGACTTCATTGGGATTGTGAAGCCGGACCGATACTACTGTTATCGTAGTTGTGTGATCTGATCTTGCATCTTCTATCATACGAGTACAATCGATTGATTGGCTTGAGATCGTGAGAGTTCTCCGATAGGCAAGATAAAGAAGTCACAAACATCTTCGTCTCACTGTTTGTGATTCCTCGATGAACCGCCTGTGTAGTCAGGAAGGATCGTTGTGAGGTGATTGATTAGTCTAGGCTGTTCTTCGGGAATATAAGTCTGGATTATCAATTGGTTCTTGTTACCTTGATTTTACATCAAGACGGAACAAAACTTAGGGTTTATCTGTGGAAGAAAGATTTATTCCTCTATATACTTTTCTGTGTGAGACACATCTGTTTATTATCAAGTCTGTGATTTTGGGTTGTAGCAACTCTTTGTTGTGGGTGAGATCAGCAAAGGGAATCAAGTTCGCAGTGTCCTGCTGGGATAAGAGGCATAGGAGTACAACTGTACCTTGTATCAGTGGGAGATTGATAGGGGTTCAACTACAGATCAGTTCGAAGTTAGCTTGGAGTAGGCTAGTGTCTGTAGCGGCTTAATACAGTGTGTATTCAATCTGGACTAGGTCCCGGGGGTTTTCTGCATTTGCGGTTTCCTCGTTAACAAAACTTCTGGTGTCTATGTTATTTCTTTTCCGCATTATATTTTATATAATTGAAATAATACAGGTTGTGCGTTAGATCATCAACTTATCTAATCCGACCTTTGGTTGTTGATTGTAGTTGATTGATCCTTGGACATTGGTCTTTGGTACCGTCCAAGTTATCTCTCTTTAATAAAGACTCACAGATTTCTATTTGCTTGAGTAAAGATCAAATCGAGAGATTGAGACAATAACTTCTTAAGATACTTTTTATCTGGATTGAGTCTGACTGTCTAGTTGATTCTCTAGCAAAGTATTTTGGACTTAGTCCATACAGATTGCTAATCGAAATATTGGGTGGTGTTGTTAGGCCCCCGTTTTTTCAGCTATGATAAGCGATGCTTCAAGTACCTTTTTCTCAACACGAAATCTGTCAAGATTAGATGAATGCGCCTTGATCAAACATATTTCTCTAATTGAGCCTTCTTTAACCAGCTTTTCAAGATCACAAATCTTTTCACGCTGTAGATTGTTTTCTTGAAGAAGTTTCTCAATTTCCTTAGAGAATGACCCTATAATGTTATAGAGTACATGTTCACGAACAATAGACTTTTAGAATCCATCAATGATCTATACATGATCCTTGAGATCAACAAACTCTGTAGAATTTTTTGAAATTCTGGTGAGCTCCATTTCAGCTTTATCCATTATGTCCAATGTCTCATTGGAGGAAGAATGATCGACACAAGATGAGACATTCTTCTTACCTCGGGATTCAGAAGAATCAGCTAAGGAGTGATCCTTTGAGGTATTTCCGAGACACTTGACAGCTTTAGGAGCCATTTTGGTATGCGTATGAGATTCTTTCCACATACTCAGCCACAAACACAGACTTGTAAGGTCTTAAACGTGTTTTCCTGCTCTGATACCAATTGAAAAAGCGGGGATCTAACAACACCACCCAATATTTCGTTTAGCAATATGGATGGACTAACTCCGAAATACTTTGCTAGAGAATTAACTAGACAGTCAGACTCAATCTAGATTAAAGTATCTCAAGGAGTTAATATCTATCACTTGTTTTGATTTACTCAAGCCAAAACAATAGCGAGTCTTTAATCAAACACAAGAAATAACTTGGACGGTACCAAAGACCAGGATCAATCAATATCAATCAGCAACCAAAGGTTGGATTTCCAATTGATGATCTTAACGCACAACCTGTATTATTTCAATTATATAACATATAATGCGGAAAAGAAATAACACATACACCAGAAGTTTTGTTAACGAGGAAACCGCAAATGCAGAAAAACCCCGGGACCTAGTCCAGATTGAATACATATTGTATTAAGCCGCTACAGACACTAGCCTACTACAAGCTAACTTCAAACTGGACTATAGTTGAACCTCAATCATTCTCGCGCCGACCCAAGGTACAGTTGTACTCCTACGCCTCTGATCCCAAACTCAGCAGAAAATCTCGTCAAGGAGACTTCCGCCAGTTCGCGGACTAAACACGCAAACGAGTTTTTAGAAATCCCAACATAAATTTTCGGTAAGAGAACTTCCGTCAGTTCGCGGACTTGGAAAATCCAATTCCTCCGGTTTCTCTCAATCAACAAAGTTCGAAAACTTCGGATTAAGGAATATATGGTTATGTAATCTAAACTCTCATTCCAATCATTGAGACATTCTCAGAGGACGTTATATAGCCGTTATTCACAGACTGTTTCCCGTCAGAGCAATTCTCAAAGTGATTGAAATATTTCATGACTTTGTCACTAGGTGAAGATAAACTTGATCAAAGCGAAACGCTTTACCAACACACGATTTCCAGAAAAAAGATAAGTAGAGTATACTCAGCTCGAAATGTCAAGTGTGTATGATCCAGTCTATATAGCATACGACTTTTTGTCTCATAAGAAGTAGGAGATAGAATAGATAGACTTTTGAGTGATAGATAAGTTCAAGTCTCCACATACTTTTTTGTTGATGAAGTTCCACGGTTCCTTATGTAGATCTTCGTCGTTGTATGATGAACCGCCATGAAGTCCTTGAGCTCAACTAAATTTTTGTATCCTAGTCCGAGACTTAGCTATAATAGACTAGAAATCAAGATTCATAGTTTTGATCACTAACATTGACAAACATGCTTGATATAGCAACGCATGCGAGGTCGACCGAGCTATGCACTAACAATCTCCCCCTTTGTCAATTTTAGTGACAAAACTATTAATACATATGGAATACAAAAAAGATAAACTTTAGTGGCTCCTATTCCATATTCTAATCTTCAACGTTCAACGGTACGAGAGGCTTCAAAGACTCGTTGAGCAATCCAGAGCTCAAGCACGTTACATTGAGTAACAAATATTACTATAGAGCAATGCAACACACTCCATGAATCCTGATGATGCACGATTGGATACAATTTACGAAGCAGGAATGTTTTACGTTGCAAAGGTTGGTTTAGGAAGTTTCCTCGTGAGGACCCGCCATTTATGAAGTACTACTTGATGATTGGTACAGGTAGTGATTTTACGTGGCTTCAGTGCGAAGGTTCCTTGTAACAAAGCTCTTTGCCCGTCAGGTCAGTGCAATCATGTTGGTCACTGCACTTACGTAGCAGGCTATATCAACGGACCAGTTTCATCTGGTGTTGTTACTAAAGAGATGTCCACTCTAGGCTCCAACACTGGTGCCAATGAAAATATCGAGTTATACTTGGGTTGCGGTCTCCACCAAGAGAATTTTGATGGTGCCTTTGGTGATAATCATAAAGATGGCCGCCCTGATGTCATTGCAGGAATACTTGGTTTAGGGCGAGGCCCAAGGTCTTTTCTAGGTCAATTGGGTTCTGCCGGACAAGGTATATGTTCCTACTGCTTCGAGAGATTTAACCGAAATTTCCAGGCATCCAAAACATATTTAAGGTTTGGGGCGGATGCAATAATTGGAACCACAGCTCGAAGAGTAGGTGCAACTCCTCTTGTGGTGCCGGGGAAATCTCGGAAGACATACTATTACTTAAATCTAGAAGATATTAGTGTAGGTGACAAACTAATAGGATTTCTTAGAGGTACTTTCGAGCTTAACAGTCGAGGAGAAGGTGGATTTCTTAGAGGTACTCGAGGAGAAGGTGGATTTCTTAGAGGTACTTTCGAGCTTAACAGTCGAGGAGAAGGTGGTACTGTGATAGATTTTGGCACTCTAATATCCTCAATGTATAAACCTCATTATGGCAAAGTTCTAGATTTGGTGAAGGCACATTTTAGCGAGCTCGGAGTTAAATACGTTGGTCGCAGGTGAGTTTTGAATGATTGTTTCCAGGGAAGATTTGATGATTTCAACTATCCTCCTATAACACTTCATTTTGAACGAGCAGACTATGTTATTTCAGATCATAGATCTCATTTTATTACATTAACTGAGGACACACCTTTGTTTTGGCTATTTGCCAAAAAAATACTACTACTGGGCCAGCTTTTAAGTTAGGAGCAACGCAACAAGCAAACAAACGGATTGTGTACGACTCCATGGTTGATGCGCTCTACTTCGGTGATGAGGATTGCAAAGCAGATTCTTGAAACTAGGGACAATGACATGCATCTAGCTGGGCATTAGCCAACAATAAATTTATTTTGTCTGGAATCTAATAAATTATTATTTGTTTTATTTCTTCTTCTAGTCCCACTGCCAAAATATACAGAGCTACTTCTCCATCCTCTTATTACTATCTATTTACATCCAACCCACGCCAATTCATTAGATAATCTGAAAGATGGAAACTTACTTACAGTTTGACTTCAGAAACCTATCCATCTAACAACTGAATTATCACCTGGTAATGTGGAAATTGAAACAGCCTTCGAATTTGAAAATCCTCGGAACTTCTTTACAGTGGGCACCATTGAGCAATAAAATGCCACTACCTGTTGTTCATTTGTTTCTTCACTTTCCTTGAAAACTCCTTAATGACATTCCTGTCGGAGAATGTTAGAGGAAGATCTTCGTCAAGCAAGGTCAAACTTTGATAAAATCTGTTACTAGAGCTGGTTGTCTTATCAGAAATTCCAGAGTTGGATTCATCAGGTGAATCGGGCTCTTCAGGTATATCACGATACAAATGTTCAAGTATAAAAAGCGCAGTATCACGATCCCGCCAGTAGTTTCTGCACACCCAGCTCTATCAGTAAGAAGAAAAAAAGCTCGTGCTCTTGAATCCTTGTTAAATATATGCATAAAAAACCATAAAATGCGCAATATTCCAAGGAACTCTTCTCACCCAGGTCCACTGGTAAGAAAAGAAAACCTAGCTCTCTTGAATCCTTGTTACTGAATATGCATAACAAATTATGAAGTGCACCATATTTCAAGAAAAATTTGGAATGGAAACTACGATAATAATGTCCACAACTGAAACTTGCAAATAATAATTGATATAAAGACGGGTCTAATTTAATTCATAAGTCTACTTACGTATGTGATTTTAGGGCTGATATGTACGGATGTTGAAATGTTTTATCCTGCAGAACAGAAAAATTTGTTATGACAAGGATACAGCATGATAGGAAATGAAACCACTTTAGAGTCTGCAATAAAGAACCAAGGCAGGAACTACACCACACAAACAGAGAATAAGCCTATATGGAGTTTCTGAGCTATAGGATATCTTTTGCTACTTGCAGTTTCTGAGTTGTACGGCACAAATTTTAAGTACCCAAAAATGGGAAGCTAGCATATCATTATATCATCCAGATGACTTGTGTGAATGGGTAGGGTTTAATAAAGTAACATCTCAATTTGCCTTCTAGTAGCACGCTCACTTATAAAAATACCGTCAAACAGGCATTAATTTCCAGCCAAGTTTAGTTAAAGACCAACAGTTAGACCTTTTCAAAGTGCCATAAGAGTGAACTAACATATCGTTGATACCAAACTTCTCTTATGAACAAAAGAATGTATCCAACAAACTGAAGTATAATTACTAACTTGAAGTGTGTGATCAATGCGACCTTCTTTACTTCCTGTCAACTTCTGCATCATGATTGAGCCATATGAGCTTTCTTGCGCCTCTTGATTACTCTCCGCTGCTTCCATGATCCAAGTTATTAGTGAACATTCTCAAACAGCATTATGTAGGAGATAATTGGAAAACTTAATCATGTACCTTCTATGTTATCTCCATCTCCCAGATGACATAGTGTGAGCAATTTGACCTATTAAATCAGCTCCAACAGTAAGGATTTTGTTTCTCCTCCCATTTTTTCTCCAAAAAATAATTCTTTTACAAGAAGGTGGGGTAACAGACTAGTTGAGGAAAGTGTGACAATAGTATTCTTATCTCCAAAATCTTACCCTTACAGAATGTAGGTGATTTCGAACTATTTGAGAGCGAGCTGCTAGGTCTTCGGTGAACTCCTAGATTACAAACATGGCAAACAGAAGAAAAGAACTCTTAACTAAAATCGGAAAGAAAATTGACATAATGCTAATATGAAGAACAAAAACAGTTCAATTGTAAGCAGAAACTCACCCGAAAGCTAATATGCAACCTCTTCCCGCCTCTGTGATAGGGAATGGTAACAGGGCGTTTATTGGAGTATTCTTTACATACAAGTGGCTCTATCCTGTACATGAACAAGCCACCATAAAAATCAAAACAAATCAAAAAGCACGGAGATATGGATAAAGATGCAACAGATTTACATAAAGAAGATTGAAATGCAAGTATCGCGAACCTATATGCTACAGGGTCGAAGGGATGAAAAATGTTTAACATTTGCTGGCAACATGGCATTTCTTCGCATATGCTTTCATCTTGCCAGTAATCTTGACCCTTGCCTGCATGGGGGGTTTGGGTATATCCGTAAGTTAAAACAAATCGAAACAGAAGAAAATCAAGCAGCTCCTAGATATCATAGTTTTTCTTTTTTGCAAGAATATAATATAAGAGTCTCAGACAACAACTTCTGATGCTGACAAGTATAAAAGTATAAAAGGCTCGTTCGCTAATATAGACTAGGTTCCTGGATCGCACCTGAAATCACAGACTACAACACAGGACTCAAAGTGTTCGAAATATATGGATCTCAAAAAAGAACTCAATACGCAAAATTAGTCAGTACTACACATGCAGCGAACTGTAGAAACCGAACAATATGTAAGAGGCGCCCTCAATTACAAGGCAGAGATAGAATGAGGTCCCAGTGGCTACAGAAGCAGATATCTAGATGATTAGGTAAGTACTTACCGATCCCAATACGGATATTTCGGAGGGCAAGAAAGACACCAAGAGGAGATCCAGCTGCAAAGAATGTGTCTACCTGATAGACAGATAAATCTAAACAATGAATGGGGAGTTGATAGAATCTGGTTCAAGACAGGAAATGATACTTTTCTCTACGCATGATAGAGAGTTGATTCAGAATATATAATGGTGTACATTTTAGACAGCAATTCAACAGCACCAACTGAACAAAGGACAAAGTACCCACTTACCTCAAATTCAAGCTTCGTGTACCTAATGTAAGGCCTGTAACTCTTATGCGTATTATCTACTTCTGGAAGAAGGTGTAGATGGGATTTCTTTAACCTGTCGCTGTCTACATCTTCACCACCTAGATAAATAGCAGTAATCGCTCTCTTTAAATTCAGAGTCTGTTAGAAGAATATATACAAAGCTAATAACATATTCATTCTTCTCGTCTTTTTTATTTTCTTTGTTCAGTTAAGGTTATTTTATTTTATGTGCTCTATTTCTAGAAGAATTCTGACATTGGCGGATCCCAGTGGAGTGCTCCAACGCCTTCTAAAATATATGTACTATTAGATCATAAATCGCATGACCAAATAATCTCATGAGTTCAGATGGGAAATTTTCTCCAGACCCAATTTGGCCAAAGAGATTTGAACAGTCAAGTATTCCATAAGCTATAAAGGCGAGCTCAATATATAAATTTCATCACCAGCGATGAAACTGACACTTTCCTTTCCCTGCTCTCCATTTGCACCAAGGAAATCTAAGTGCCATATACTTTCTGAGAGCTACCTGGGGGCATATGCTCTCTGACCAGTGATAACCTGGAAGTTAATACCTAAAGGAGGTCAAGGTCTTATTCTATGGTGCACAGTGAAGGCTCTTTTAACAACTTCTTAACATTTTTCTTCTTTTCATTTATCCAGATTACTTGCACGAAAAATAAGAATAAAAATTAATATTAGGAAGCGCAATGATACCTTGATGACCTTTTTTATGGTCTTCATCTCCACACTCTGATTTCAGGTCTGCTATCTCTGCTCTCAGGGAATTAAGCTACAAAGACAGCAGTTTTAACACCAAATTTAGTTCAACATTAATTGCAAACTATGCGAAGGAGAGTAAATAGTTCTAAGCAGAACCTTACTTCGCTTCTCAGCAATTTAATTATTGTATCTTTATCGCTATCTTCAGATATAACCGCTTCAACCTTATCCAAATCGCCGGCAGGAACTTTGAAATTTACTCTTTTCAGATCCAACTGCTCTTTTTGAGAAAGTAGGGCATTTAGGCCGTCTCCTGGTGGCTCATCATTATTTTCAAACGACGAAGCCCTTCGTAGCTTAGACTCGGATAGTTGATCTTTCTCATTGCTTGTCAATGAGAATGTTTCTTCCGAATTTGATGTCGACGGATGATATGATGAAACAACAGGATCTTCGGAATCTTCCTCCTTCGAAAAAATATTGCTTCCTTGCGAACACGACTTTTCTTCCTCCAAGCTCAAATTTTTGGAAATGGATTCGGAGTTTGGATGATTTAAATTTATGGGTGGAGGGCATTCAGGGGATTTACTAGTTCCTTCAGATTTGGGTTCTTTGTCGTTGACATGCTCCTTGTACATCCACTCCATCGGAAATGGGGAGGATAGAGTATGTTGATGGCATAGTATATCGTACGACAGAACACTTCCCAAAGAATGACCATATATGGAAACCTGAAAAAAAAAAGTACCACTAATTTTCACTGATTTCTAATTTGTAAATGGAAGACGATGACATACCAACAACACCAACATATGCATACCTTTCCATCATAACTTGGATTCCTCTTCATAAATTTCAGATATAACTGATTTAATTGGCTTGAAACCTGGAAGAGAAGAGGAGTAGATATCAGGACAAATGTTTCAGCATATGGACAAGCATCTCAAAACATCAAGTCCACCTAATTAATTTTACCACTTCATAAATAGAATCTCAATTCAATCGATAGCACGTCATTTCAGAAAGGAATATCAAAATGCTGCAATATCAAGTTGAAACGAAAATGTACCGAGTCGATTATATCCTGGCAGTAGACGGGACTCATGTAGTATAACACGTCGTGCACAGTTGCACCTAATGTGACACGCAAGCCCCGTACACCCTCCAAAGTAATCTTTTCGACTGCGCTTTCACCTCCAAGCTTCAACCCCCGTCTCCACTAGAATACAGAAGTTTTATGAGAGTCTTCCCAAAAGCTCCAAAATCAACATCAAACAGCATGCAATACAGCGTACTATAATATACTAGAAAACAGGAAGAATAGGGAAGGTAATCAAATTCAGTTTCTCCTGTCCAGCTGAGGGAAACTGAAAAGAAGAGAAACAACGGCATCAAAGACTTTAAGAGAAAAAAATTTAAAATAATGATAGAACCCAACCTGACATGGAATAAATAGTACTCTTTGAGTGTCACGCTGGTAGGGAGTCAAGTGTCGCTCGGCAAGAATGGAAGTGATATGGCGAAAATCTCCAACATCATCGACCAGATTCGCTTTCTCCAACCTCTGCCCGATGCCATGTACCATAAATACTAGATGGCGCACTGGAACCTAAAATAATGGTAACTGGTTAAGAACGACCAGATATAAAAAAAATTAGTATGCTCATCCAACAACATGAAGAATGCTTCAAAAAAAAAAAAGACAAAGTACTACCCTATACAATTTGGGAGAAAGGCAAATGATTTTACAATTATGGACGTAAAACTTCTTACGAAATGAATATCATATCCACACCGATAAAGATAGGAAACCAGTATTTCAATAATCAACAGATAGAATTCAGGTGTTAACTGTTCAAGACGTCTTAAATCCTAAATTACACACCTGCGAACAATAATCGTCCATTTCCTCTTCCTTCTGCTGACGGATTTCATCCTGAAGAAGGAAAAAATCGGCAAAAATGACGGAATCGTCTAACCAAGTCGTTTAACAACTGAAGAATCCAAAAGTGGAAAGGGTATCCTGAAATAATATCCTAGCATACACGTGTTCGACCAAAAACAAAGATATGGCAATGAAATGCAGAACCTGAGTTGGTTTTAGAGATCCAGGTGAAGCATATCCACGCCTCAACTGAATGCCATTTCCTCTCAAGCTGATAACATTAGAAAACCCAGCAGTGCCGAAGTTCAGCCAAGCCTCCCAATTATCATCTTCCCCTGTGAAAAGAGCATGCAAACCCTGAACAAACAAGACCAATCAATGTACAGCTCTTCTTTAGTTTTGCTTTGCTTAATAATCAAGTTACAATAACATTAAATTGAACAAAATGGCACTATAAAGCAGTACTACTCCATACCGGACTAGACCCTTGTAAATCAACTCTAGCTGCATAAAGACCAGATGGTTGGAATCTCCTTCGATGCCAAACCTGCCATTTAAAAACCAATAACTCTCGTGACTACTGTATCCTGTATTCGGATCAGATGCACAGTACCCACTACCCACTGTCAGTTTTTCTCTAAAATGTTTAAAATGGTAAACAACTGTTGCGATAAAGTCACTTCCAGGGCAGCAGGGATACTTTGTGATGGTAGAGGCGCTTGAACATTGACCTACTCTATGGTGCATGAACGAGAATGTTACAACAGTTCTTTCTAATCGAACTTGAACTTGATTCCCTGGGTCCTAACCATATAAATGCAACTGATTTTTTCTCTACAGTTGCTTCATCTTATCCGTAAAATGGCTTTTCTTTGTAATTAAACAGTTACCGGGTGTATGAACTTACCCAGAAGTCAAAAAAAAAAAAAACATTAAAAACTAGCAGAAAGTAACCTAGTCAGCTTAATACCTGACCACGATAAGCAAACTCCAACTGTTCAGCAACATCTTCCCTCACCGGAAGCCAATCAAGACCACTTTTACGACCAAACCAGTGACCTCGTAGCACTCGGCGATTTTCTCCAGTCCAGTAAACAGGAAAACACTGACGCGTGACTAAATCAACCTACAATAACCCTCATGGAACTCAAGCTTAGAGGTGCGCAATTTATATAGAACAGGAAAGAAATTGCACAGAGTGAGAAACCCGAAATATTAAGGGGGAAGGAGGGGTATTATTATGAAAATTGTGATATAATAAGGTTCCAATTGGGCATGGGCCAAACAGATTAGATTTTCATTCTCAGTGCCAGTCTTGGGGACCTAATAACAGGTATCTGTAAGCCGTGTGCCGTGATTTACAATACTAATGCAAAATGAAACATGTTCTTCCTTCCTTCCCACTTATGTTAAATAAGCCTCACCACCAAGTTATATGGTTTCACTAACAAGGTAAATCGCGCCAAACTCAACAAGCAACAATAAACACGCACATAATACAGAAACGGACTAGTATATTGCTCGTAAACTCATTCACCACATCTCACAAGGAATAGACTGAAAATCAAGGGAAAGGACGATACCTCATAGAGACCTCCTTTGACTGGCACACCAACTCTTTCTTCATCAGCTGCATCCAATTCCGCTGAATGGTCAACTCCATAAGAGCATGCTTGTTGCTGCACATTCATTTTAGTTTCAGCACCAACGTGGTGCACTCTTGGTCCTTCACTGCATTCTGCAAATTCCTTCCACCAACAAGACAGCAATTCTTCCTCTCTCTATAAATAATATACAGTTTAAGAAAGTCATCATATTGTTCCACAACATTAGAAGAGGTTCACGTTTAAAACTAGCATTGACTTTCAGTTTTCCATGTTACATAAACTTCTTCACTTAGCCTCCCCCTATACACAAACATCCTAGTTCTTCTAGAGTATCACTAGATTCCAGCAAAATTGATCCATAATTAACAGTAAGCATATCATCGAGCATCTAGTTAATCAAATAATATGACCTGCAAGAAAGAAGCCTCCAATGCAAGAGAATCCCTCATACTGAACCGAAAATACTCACTCTTCCCCACAATATCTGTTCGAGGAACTGATGCTGCAACCTCTGTACGATTGTGAAGAAAGAAAATGTTAATGCAGAACTAGATTTGTACTTCTGTAAGGTCTTGTATGCATCTCAATTTGAGAAGTATTTTTCTAGTAAAGCTGATGCGAGCTACTGAAACTATTGGCCATCAGCTGAGTATCACAAACTTAGAAGGTAATCAAACAATTAGCGAGCCTGTGTTCTTGTCTCCGATACTACAGAATCTACCAGATGTATTCACATCAACTGTTTTCTTTCAATTTTTTTGGTCAATCAACTGAAAAAAATTTGGTCAAATTTGGACAACACCTAATTTTTCAAAATTGAAACAAATGAAAAGCATAATAGCAGTAATAATAAATACAAATCGATGAAACGGAAATACCTGAATGATTCTGACTCACCATTGATTCGAAGAGGGATTTTACAGAAATACCATCTAACATCTTCACCATCAGAAGGACTTGTAGTTTGAGCAAGATACTTATGTCTACCTTTACACTGATCAATTACATCTTCTAACTTTGCTATATTCGATGGTGTGTTCTTCAACATCTCAGGATCAGGAGCAGGCGGATTACTTATTGTCTTTTCTTCTCCAATTCCATATGAACAACCACTACTACTGCTTTCTGAAATTGGATTCTTCACCATCTTCGTTTGATTGAGATTCAATCAATTTAGACTTGTTTTGCACTCTAAGAATTGAGTAAATTAGAAGCCCTAAATTTCCATTTTGCGAGCGAGAGAAAGAGACACCTAGGAATGAAATATAATGGCGGTTGTGATTTGGTCGAGCTATTTTTTTTTTATTTTTGACCGTTCTTTTCAATAAACACGTGTCGAACGCATGCTGATATAGCTTTGTAGGGAACCACGACGCATATTCTCGCTGTGGAAAGAATGTTCTGTTGGGAACAAGCTGAAAGTAACCAAACCTCAAGCAAAAGCAAAGACCAAATTAAGGGGTAACAGTCGCACACTGATCAACAAAGAACTTTTATTGATATCAAAACAAGAGAACAAAAGAAGCAAAACCACAGAGCAGGTTAAGCCCAAAAAGAAAAAAAAAACCTCAAAATAGAGGTGCCAGAGACTGCGGAGCACAAAAATGACACTCACCAAAGAAACCAAGGAAAGACTAAAGCTACAGGAATGTCTATAATTACTTCTATTAGCCTGTTCGAAATCTCTCACAAATCTAGAAAAACTTGGTACTCCTGCACAACTCCACAAGACAGACCTGCACCTCTTTTGGCAAACTTGTCTACAGTGATGTTTATTTCTCTAAAGACATGCCTGAAATGAATCCGGTCAGAGATCTTTAAATACGTTGCTATCCAGCTACAACAATCCATAGCACTTCATTGTTCACAAAGCTCTGAAGCACACTTACTGAATCAGAAACCAATTTCCAATCTTGAGAATTATTAGCACCAGTCCATTCCAAAGCAAGAATCACAGCTATTGTTTCAGCAACAAAATTGGTCTCCAGACCTACAGCCATTGCGTATTTAAAACCCCCAACATAATCCTTACAAACAAAACCAGCACTGACAGGAACTGGGTTGCCACGAGAAGCTCTGTTGCATTATTTGATTCACCTGTGGAAACTGTCATCTACAACACTCCATAAGTCTGAAACTTTTTACAGGCCTGCACATGAAACCAAATTCTGGAGAATCTGCAGATCATAAACAACATTGCGCACGACCCCTTTCAATCTCCACTTACTCTCAGCTATTTCTGCAATACTTTCCTCATACTTTTGCTCACATATTCAAAGAGCTATCATGGAGTTAAAAATAGCAACAAGCCAAACTTTTTTTATACCAGAACTTTTGTAGTTTGCTTTCACGAGAAAAGTAGTGAAATCACCATCAAACCCAAACAAGTTACAAATCCACCTCCAAAAATAAGCACTTGTACGAGATTTCCATAAAATGTGAGACATATATGCTTTCCACTCATTGTTACAAAAAATACACCTTGAAAAAAACGGGAATGCCTGTTCTTCCCAGCCTATCATCACTAGCACAACCACCCCTGAGCAGCTAAAGTAGGGTGCACACAAGAGTTCCAAACAGAATTATCCTGTCTGTAATTTCCTCCACAGCATCAGCCAAAACAACTTCCTTCGCAATGTCCAGTCAAAATTCTTCTATCACCACCACCAGTAAGATGAGGTAAATCCAACAACTCTAACATCAACCTCCTCCAGAATTTGCATCAGTCGTACCATAACAAAATTGAATCTCCATTACCCACTAACCATCTCACTGGGAACTGCAAACTCTTTGTCTTTGTTATTATTGGGATTCTCTCAATAATAACAAAGCAAAGAACCCAGTAAGTAACAGCAAAAAGTACAACAAACTTCCATATCTATGAATGCTAAAATATTGCCAAGGCATGAAGTGTTTCAGCCATTTTACTGAACCACGGGTACTTAGAGAGGAGCTAGAGTAGTATAAACTATATCCCTTCCACGGATGCAGCAGAATAAACTACAATCTAGTAATTTCACTCACATATGTTACTAATTCAGCCTAACAAACAATCACTAACACATTCACGCAACAATGGCAGGATGTACATGTCTGTATGCCCAAACAAAAAAAACACCTATGCTGGTCAAACAATGATCCCTGTAACGGCAGGTAAAAGTAGGGTGAGTCTGCAAGTTGCACTAAATTGAACAGCAAAGAGGCATGGAGATATACTAATGCATGTGCAAATAGCTTTAAGATGTAGAAAATTTTTAGCAATTGATAAATGTTATCATCATCACTAGGTGGCTCACTTAATCAGATCATTTCTAGTAACAAAGCTTGCAACACGCCTCGGCAAAGAAGCTGTAACCACCTATTCATGGCTAGTATCCTCAATTTCCAAAATCCTAACATTGAACAGAATGAGATGCTACCTAATAAACTCTGCTGAATCTTGTGAACTATTATAGCCATAGTTGCAACACAATTATCAATATTACAGCATCAATTCCTAGTCAGATTCAGAATCAAAACATCATAACCTCACTGCTAATAAACCCATTCTATTCTTGTTAGAATCTTAAAAGTTATATTCAGAACAACAACCCCAAGATCAAATTTGGGTATAGAATGTTAATTCTTATCAAACTGAAACATTAAAACACTTCCAAATCCAACAAAAACTATAATCCAACAACAGTATCAGAAACCAAAAATTGGGTGTCAAATGAAATGAAAAACATCCTTTTATTTAGGAAAAAGTCTTACATATTTGGCCAGGATAACCAAAAATTCTTCAAATACATAAGAAAGACAGAAATATTGACCAACTGAACTGTGCAAACCATGGTGATAACTCCATCCCCTGCCTTCCAGATTACTTTCAACAATCTTTTCAATAACCCCTGCAAATGTTTAGATATAGACCAGATCCATCTTTGGTACAAACAAAGCAAGATGTATGAAGTGCAAAATGTTTACTCTACAATTGAGCAATGCTGACACACTCGGATATGGAGCAGTCACACTCGGTTACTGAACATAAATACTTTCTTATTAGTTTTGGAAAGAACTCTTTCCCCACCTTACAACCGTGTTGTATCCGTATCCATCTTAGTTCTGAGAGGAAAAATCATAGTGCAGGTCGATCCTTGATCGTGTATGATTGTGTATATATATATATATATATGAGATCCTCCC
This sequence comes from Papaver somniferum, assembly GCF_003573695.1. Lineage (NCBI taxonomy): Eukaryota > Viridiplantae > Streptophyta > Magnoliopsida > Ranunculales > Papaveraceae > Papaver > Papaver somniferum. Next base: position 203,277,231 of record NC_039362.1, read on the forward strand.
AATAATCCAGAGTTGGAAACCAGAAAGGCAGCGATGTTTTAGATCTGTTGTTTGAGATAGAGATGAGCTCTCCTCGTGTATTTATATTGTAACTTGACATCCTAAACCCTATCGGGTACCCTTAAAAAAGCTAAGAACCCAAGTACGGCACAAAGAGGGCACACAAGGTTTGCCCACTGGATAACATTTTGAAGATAACTATGGTGCTTGCTTAACTCCTACTTGACACTTAAAAACCCCAGCTGAGGTGTGCAACATGCCATAGCCAGTACCTAGTTGGTCTTTATGAAATGAACAGCCAATTCCTTGTGAAATTCAGAATCTGACATCTGATGTATACTTCCCATAGAGTGTTGGCACCTGGTAAAGACGATGCAGATCCCGCAATATTTCTTTTTTCGTTTCTTCGCTCGATTGTTAAAGATAACATAGGCAAGAGAAGTAACAGTTCGGGACACTGATAACTACAATTATATTTAATGTTTGTGCTGAATCAACAAAAAAAAAACTTTCATTGATACCAAAAAGTGGAAAACAAAAGAACAAGAAAACCCACCAAACAGGTTAAGCCTGACAGAGGTCAGCGTTGGAGCACAAAAGTGACACTCACCAAAGAAACCAAGGAAAGACTAACTAACTACAGCAATGCCTAACAGAATCTATAATAACTTCTATCAGCTTGTTCTAGATAACCCAAAAATCTAGGACAAACTTCATACATCATACTCCTCCAGAGCACAGACCAGAATCTCTTCTGGTGAACTTATCTGCTGTGAAGTTTATTTCTTCAAAGACATGCAAGTTTATTTCTCCAAAGACATGCTCGAAATGAATCCTGTGAGGATCTTCAAAATACGTAACGCTGCTGTCTAGCTTCAACAATCCATAGCACTACATTCCAAAGCAAGAATAATCACAACCATTTTTCAGCATTAAAATTGGTCTCACAGCCATTGCATATTTAAAACCTCCAACATAATCTCTACAAACAAAACCAGCAGGACCTGGGTTGCCACGAGAAACTCTATAGCAACAAATGATTATTTGATTGAGATGTAGAAGCCTCAATAATTCTGAACTTTCTTATAGGCCTGCAGCGCAAGATTCTGGAGAATCTGCAGATCATAAGCGCCATTGTGCACGACTCCTTTCAATCTCCGCTTACTCTCAGCTATATTCAGTGATACTTTCCTCTGAATCTTGCAAACCATGGAATAGCAACAAGCCAAACTTCTTTTGTAGCAGAACTTTTGTTGCTAGATTAGTTGAAAAATGTAGTGAAAACACCATCACTAATAAACCCAAACAAGTTACAAATCCACCTCCAAACATCAGCACTTGTAGGACACTCCCGCAAAATGTGAGACATGCTTTCCAGCTATGTTGTAAGAGGCGCTGGGCAAGGCGAGGCGCTCCAGGCGGGCGCCCGAAATTTAGAAAACAACAACAGCAAGCATAATTTGGCGCCTTAGGCGCCTTTTTTGCCTAGGCGCTGGTCCAGCGCTTAGAGCGCCTTTCACAACATAGCTTTCCACCTCATTCTTAAGTGAATTCACCTTGAAACAACTGGAATACTCATTTCTTCTCAGCTTACCATCACTAGCACAACCACCCCTGACCATCTTCCACACCTGAGCAGCTAAAGTAGGGTGCACAGGAGAGTTCTAAGCAGAATTTTGCCAATAAACATTTGGGCTCCTTGCTGTAGGTTTCTCTACAGCATTAGCCAAAACAAACTTTCCTTCGCCAATTCTTGTATCAACACCACCACCCCACCGCCAGTAAGATGAGGTAAATCCACAACTCTAACATTAACCTCCTCCAGAATTGACATCAACCATCTGACCCAAAGGACGAGCTACACCATATGTCCCGCCATAACAAAATTGAATCTCCATTGCCCACTAACCATCTCACATCTCACTGACAACTACAAACTCCTTGCTTTTCTTACAAACTTCTCTCAATTATAACAAAGCAACGAACCCAGAAAGTAACAGCAAAAAGTGTAACAAAGTACCAATATTACAGCATCAATCTTAATTCAGGTATCATAGCCTCACTTCTAATAAGTCATTTTATTCAGAGGAATATTGAAAGTTATATTCAGAGGTAGAACCCAACAGAACAACAAACCCAAGATCAGATATGTACATAGAACATTAATTCTTAATTTCTTATCAAACTAACATTAAAACACTTCCAAAATCCAATACTAAAAACTTAAGAAGTAATACCATAATCCATCCAACAGTAACATGTACCAAAAATTGGGGGTTCGGATAAAATGAAAAACATACTTTTATTTAGAAAGAAACTGAGAGCCTTACATACGAGTCCAAATCTGTTCACTTCCTAAATTAAATCAAGGATAGAAATTGAAATGTGAAATATACACTCGTTAAGGAGTGTGCATGAATTCGCACTCCATTTGATCAGAATAATCAAAATTATTTCTTCAAATAGATATTAAAGGACAGAAACATTGAGCAGCAATAACAAATTATAGTTACAAAACACTTCCATCTGAGGTACCATATGATAGAAACAGGACAGGAGCATGATATTCACACTGCCGTGAGATGATACACCGGTTGATTTACAGCCGTCGGCCAGTTTTACCGAGAAGATCAGCTATATCTTTTGAGACGACCCATTGATCTTCTACAACTCTGTTCATCTTATTTCTGAGAGGAAAAATCATAGTGCAGGTCGATCTTCGATTGTGTTGTGTCCATACATACGAGATCCTCCCAATAATCCATTGATTTAACAGAGAAAATCAAAATGAAGAGAACTCTTGGATCTTCAGAGTTGGAAACGAGAAAAAAATAGAAGGCGAAGATTTGGATTAGTTTGAGATAAAGCATCACTCTCTCTATGCATTTATACTGTAACTACAACCTAAACCCTAACGGGTGCCCATATCAAAGCTAAGAACCTCAAGATAGCACAAGAGGGCACACGGAATTAGCCCCACTGGACAACAACATTGCTATGTTAGCTCGCTTAGCATGAGAATGATCCTGAACCTACACCACCGTTGGACTCGAGCCTTAAAAGCTAGATATAATTCAAGACCTTAAAGCTAAATACTTCAAACGAGCATCTCCAGATTCTCCACTCTTGGCTGTGAAAAAGTCAATATTTTGGTCTCAGGTGGGATTCAGGTAGGGAATGGAAAAGCCATTCTTGGTCTCACAACTGGATTCCTCTAAATGCCAGGACAGAGAGAACTACTAGCAGGGGAAAAAAAAAAACAGAAGGTCTAACAGACAACAGATACATCAAATTTACGAACCAACACATTATATAGTCAAGAATGACTGGTGCATTTTCACATCCAATGTTAATGAAATATGCCTCCATAAAATTTGTTACAATTTCTGTTCCCCAAAATGGTGTTTTTGCTTTTCAAAAGAGAGCAATATCCCTACTCCCTATTCTGATTGAAAAGAAACAGCAACAAAAACCTAAAAAAAGGGTTTATTTAAGAAAAAATTTGTTGCTATCCGATCATGTCACAGTGTCTCCAAAATGAATTCCAAGGGGCAGTAAAAAGATTAGGCAGTTGATTGCTTCAGGTAAGCAATGAGGTCTGCTCGATCCTGAGGCTTCTTCAGCCCTGGGAAAACCATCTTTGTTCCAGGAATGTACTGCAATAGAAGATTCAACGATATAACTGTTCAGTAATGTGCATCACAAGGAGAAAATTCATACAAAAACAAGTTAACAGTATGCACATTTCATATGGCAGCACGTAGAGAATCCAAGACCTAAACATAGATCACCCATACACACAGGGACAGGGTAGTCTCATCCAATCTATAACGAGATTTAATTACTGACCAAGGCAGCATAAGAAAAACATGCTCTATTCATAACATACAACTTCCAGGCACACACTCTTTCTAAACACTTAACATTAAGATGTGATGGATAATAGATAACAATATTACAGGGTACATATAAACAAAAAATGAATAAATTATGCATCCAGCTTACCTTTTTGGGGTTAAGCAAGTAATCATAAAGTGTATTCTCTTCCCAGTTCACAGCCTTGTTCTTGTTAGCAGCTGAGTAAGAGTAACCAGCAGTTGTTCCAGACTGCCTACCGAACAGACCATTCAAGTTAGGCCCTGCATCAAAAAATTTACACAATTGTAAACATTCATCTACCAGATTGCTAGAAAAAGATAAATTGCTGTCCATACCAAAATAACTAATTGCCACACCAAACACAAGCTATAACAAACCAATAATACCCTATCTTCACCAAATGAAAATAACATCCAACATCCTACACTTTACAAAAAGGGGTCTAATTTGTGACAAGGTCCAAAGCAACAGGACAGAGAAACAAAGCAAGTTGAATTTCGACTAATTTAATAAGAAAAAATGACCTCAAAATAAAAAAATTGCAACATTCAAATAGCTAAGACATGAATAATTATTTCTGGTAAAACATTTTCAAATAGGTAGATCTAAGATCTCAGATTATACAAGTAACATAGTAATCCAAAATAACCACGATTATGAATCATATATTCATCTAATTGTTCCACACCTCATACTTTACAAAGATCAATTAAAATCTAAATAGAATTTTATCAACGAAACAACACATACATCAAGAATCAACAAAAAAAAATTACAAAAATCAATTCCTATCTCAAAACAGATCAAACTGAAACCAAATCAAATCTAAAAAGAAATCTGAAGAAGATAACCGAACAAACCTTGTTTGTGACCAGATCCTTTCTCAACAGTATGGCACTGAGCGCACTTAGTCTTGAAGATCTTTTCCCCAGCCTTAACATCACCAGGTGGAGCTTCTTGGAAAGTAGCCATTTCAAACTTCTTTTTACAGAAAACGTATAGAGGATGAGAGGAAGAAGAAGAAGGAACAACCTTCTCAACTTTTCCAGGGTTTGTTTCTTTTCAGATGAATTTGGGGGGCTTGGGAAAGAGGAAAACCGAATTTATTGGACTAAGTACATTTACATGTACCAAAATATCCCTGGGTGGTTTATTAAATGACACGAGATCTTTTTTAGAATTATCGGCGAAATTGAATTTTTTGATTTCTTTTTTAAGAAAGGTTTTAATGCCCTTTTGACTCAGCTGATTGGGGTGATGTGGTGGCCACGAGAATTATTAATTGTTTAGGCAGTGGTTTAAAATATTCCACGTTTTTAGTTGGCGGAGTCGACGTACGCCATTTTTTGATGTGCCTGTGCGCCATTTTGTGGAAACTGATTACATGGGAGCCAGAAATTTATTAGAGCATCTCCAATGCAAGGGGTGGAGATCATAAAAAACCATGCCACATAAGATTTAAGACTTTTTCATATCAAAATTTCATCTCCAATGCAAGGTTTAAGGTCCTTGAAAATTGTGACATAATTATGTGGCGGTGGAAGAGAAAGTCTAAATAAGACGTTCTTCATGACCTTGGGTCAAAGTCCACATCATCAATTTGTCTCTATGTTAATTTGAATATTGTTAGATAAGTCCTTGAGGATTGAAGATGATTTTTTGGATTGAAATGTGTTAAACTTTATTTGTTTTGTCCATATGTGAATGACCTTCATAGAAAATGTGATATTTAGACCTCCACATAGGGTCACCTCCACCCCTAGCATTGGAGATGCTCTTAGCCAGATGCAAGAGATAAATCGCCAGGTCACAGGTCCAGAGATTGAAAGTTTATTGGTTAATCATGGATGCGCCGGAGAAACCATTGTTTCAGGAAACACCCATGCCCAATATTTTGGTGTTATATCAAAAATAATAATAATAATAATAATATTAAAAACTTCGGTGGAGAGAGAAGTTCTGGCGATCGGCAATGGGTTCTTCTGGTGATTGAAAACCAGGATCAATCCATCCCTTGTTCGTGATTCAATGTTATATCTCCCTTTCTCCCCTCTGATTATTGTTAAACTGCATATTGATGCACCTGTCTGCCATTGCTTTTTAGGGTTTTCTTTTGAAACTCCAATTCCAGTTGGAAAACGCAATGCCCAGACCGCGTTTACGATCTGCTACCACTTCTGAAATCATTCATGGAAACCTTGACTCCCAGACCTCTTCTTCTTCGCAGTCAGACAAGATCCCTTGTCCCTTTGCTAACTTTGATGGATGTTAAGGGGGTACTGGTGGATTAGGGTATTTCAGGAGTGGATTGATTCGGCACCTTAAGGATCAGCATTTCCCTACTGAAGCTGCCAGGTCGCTCTGCAAGGAGAGAATTCAGAATATAGGGTTATGTTATACTGCATGGGAAAGTGTTCTGCAAGATATGCAATGCTGGCTTTGCACCAAATGCATGACCACCCATACTTGGAAGATGCCTTGCAAATCCAAATCGCATGCTGCAGATGTTATACCAGGGCCGTTTAATGGAGTTGGTGTAGATTTCCTAATACATGGTGTAGAGAAACCTCTGGTTTTGCCTACGGCCGTAGTTAATGCACCTAATGTCTCAGGTTGTGAGGAAGAAGTCGGGCTTACAGTTGAGTTACTCAATCAAATGTTGCAGCGCCAGATTACTACTACGGTAAGTATTCCACCGCACTGCAGGATTCACTTCTCTCGTACATTGAAATCTGCTTTAGATTTTGTTATCGCAAATCCCACAAACCTTGTGGCCTGGTTACATCTGCTCCTTTTGCCGATTTGCACCCTTAATCTGTATGAACCTAAAATCTCGAGTGAGGAACGATCTGGTAACAGGAGGAAATTACAGGCAGCTGCGATCAACTCCGCTCTGTTGACTTGGAAGGAGCCTTCTGGGTGTTACAGCCTTGTTCAACAGTTGCTAGACCTGACTAAACAGCCTCCTAAGCAGCGTGTGGCCAGCAAAAAGAAGTCCAGCAAAAATTTGGTAGCCTGCAGAAAGAAGTTGAGTTACGGTCACTATAACACTGTTATTCGTATTCTCTCATCCAGTGGTGTTGCTCCTCCAACCCCAGACACTCTTTACGAACTCCAGCAGAAACACCCTTTAGCGCAGCCTCCTGTCATTCCAAAAGAAGCCATTTCTGCACCTGCTATCTCCATGGGGGCTAATGATGTTCTTTTGGCTCTTAAGAGTTTCCCAAAAGGGACATCTTGTGGCAGAGATGGCCTCAGAGCACAGCATTTATTGGATGCTATGAGTGGTGCTAGCGCAGCTATTGCGGATGACCAGCTGCAGTCGATTACTGGAGTTGTGAATCTTTGGCTTGCAGGTAAATGTCCTTTAATTCTCGGTGAGTTTGTTGCCAGCGCGCCTTTGACGCCCCTGCTCAAACCAGGAGGTGGTTTGAGACCCATTGTTGTGGGTACAATATGGCGCAGGCTCTGCTCTAAATTGGCTGCCAATTCCGTTTGTAAAAGTCTGAACCCCTACCTGGGCAATTTTCAATACGGGGTTGGTATTCCGTGTGGAGGCGAAGGGATTCTGCATTCAGCCAACAGACTGCTCGAGATTTGTGGTTCTGATACCTCCAAAACAATGCTGCTGATCGACTTCACCAATGCCTTTAATCTCGTTGATCGGTCTACCATCATAAGAGAGGTACGTGCTCGCTGTCCTAGTATTGCATATTGGGTTGAATTATGCTACATGAAGCCTGCCATGTTATATTATCGGGACCATATCCTCTCCTCAACACAGGGGGTGCAGCAGGGAGACCATCTTGGTCCCCTATTATTCGCACTAGCTTTGCATTCGCTCATTGAGAAGATTGTGTCCAATTGCACTCTTGATTTTAACGCCTGGTACCTGGATGATGGCACCATAGCTGGTAATACGTTGGAGGTTTCCAAGACCTTCAAGATTCTGCAGGATGTTGGTCCAAGCTACGGGTTGCATTTAAACATTGCCAAGACAGAATTGTTCTGGCCCTCTTTTGATCCGAGGAGGGAGTCTGCTTTCCCGGTTAATATTGGCAAGGCTACAGATGGAGTGAAGCTGCTTGGTGGCCCTGTTAGTTTAGACCCAAGCTTTTGTTGCCGCACTGTGGCTCATAGAGTTGACAAAACTATTCAACTTATGGACAAGATTCAAGTGATGTGTGACCCTCAATGCGAACTCCTACTCCTTCGTAGTTGCACTGGGTTATCAAGACTGTTTTTTGCTCTTCGCACTACCTGTCTGATGTCCTTGCTGCCTGCTGCAGAGCGTTTTGACAGTTACCTCATGCAGTATCTCCGGCGTCTCGTTGTGGGGGATAATGCTGGTTTTGGTAAGGTCCAACAGCGTCTGGACACACTGCCGATCAAAGAGGGGGGGCTTGGGGTGCTCACAATGGCCGATACCATGCATTATTGCTTCCTAGCTTCTCAGCTACAGACGCGGCATCTACATCTCTCTATTCTAAAGACCCCTGCAGCATCAGACCTTTGCCCTGGTTTTCACAATGCTTTGCTGCGTTTCGAGCAAGCCTGTAAGATTTCATCCCCGAACTTCAACATCAACGATACCGCCCCCCAATACATGAAGTTTCTGGCGGCTATCTATTTTGGCGCAGTTCGGGACCAGGTTCCTTCCAGCTTTGCTCCATCTCCTCGTGAGGTTGCTGTTTGGCAGTGCAATAGGCGAGACCATGCCATGGACTTCCTTAAATCTATACCTATACCCGGCCTTGATCAGGCTGTTGGGCCTAGACAGTTTAGCTCGGTATTGCAGTATCGTCTAGGCATACCCCCTTTTTGACGAAGGCAGCAAATGCTCTTGTTGTGGAAAGCCCATGGATATCTTCGGCGATCATGTCATCCACTGTGCTAGTGAGGTTGGGCTTAAATTCAGACATGATCTGGTGAAATACATCTTGGCTGATATGTGCTTTAGAGATGGTGTGGTAGTCAGGAAAGAGGTTTCCGTGGGTGTCATCAATGGCAAGGATCTTCGACCTGCAGATATTATGGCTTATAATTGGGAAGATGGTAGAGATGTGTGTCTTGATGTCACCGGTGTTTCCCCTTTCACTAGTGCTAGAACCCGCGGCTCCGCTCCGGGTCATGCCATTTCAGCGGCTGTCACTCGCAAGAATAATAAATATTTGGACGTCTGCTCTTCACTCGGGTATGGCTTTGGGGTGCTGGCCTTTTCCACCTTTGGTGATCTTGGTACGGATTTTGTTGTTTTTCTGAAGCGAATTAGGAATTGTATGGCACGACATGATGCCAATTTCAAAATGTGCAATTCTCTTTTTCATCAGTTAGGGATCGTTATTCAAAAAGGTGTTGGCGCCCAGCTTGTTGCTAGGTTGCCCACTATTCCTTGTAATGTTGATTTTGATATTGAATAATAATAAATGCCTTAGTGGCTCTCTTTCATAATAATAATAATAATTTGGTGTTATATCATGTGATATTCTACAGGCCACCTTACAGTAAAGAAGTAAATGATCTTGAGATACTGCATGGTCACCACAATAGGATACAAGAGCTATATATATATATCCATGTATTTTCGCCTAAGCATGTCTTGAGAGTTGGTATGTACATGAACTGCACACCACACTAAAAAATTAATTTTATGTGGAACTTCTTTCTGCCAAACAAATTTGTGTCAAAAATCCTTTATGTTCACTTCTGCTATCAATGAAGAATATAGTGATTTCACCATAAAGGTTCCAGATGAGTGAATACTCCACCTTATAATATCATGTAGATGATCTCTAACTGGTGGAGAAAAACCAATAACGGTAAAGAGAGCTAATAAATTATCGACTTTATTACTAGACAATCTTTTTAAATTCAAACTTGCACGAATTTCCAGCTGAAATACGAGCATCTATACTAGCCATTTTTAAATTTCCTAGCTTGTACAATACTTGAAAAGATTCTGCCAAACACCTATCTAGCTTGTACAATACTTGAAAAGATTCTGCCAAACACCTATCCCCAACCCATCTGTCGTGCAAAAAGGAGATAAGCATACCTGAATGAATACAGATAATAGAGTTTGAAGATGTTGGAGTATCAATTTCAGTGATTGTTCTCCAACAAGAAACACCATGCGGGGAGTTTATTTTACCAGGAATCCAATGTGAATAACTTCAACCATACTTTTCTACTATAAGATTGCACCATAGATAAGTTTTTCCACTCCGAATCTCCAACACCACTTGGAAAGTAAAGCTTGATTCATTACTCTTAGATTTAGGATACCAAGGCTCCCCACGTCTTTAGAAGCACAAACTTGATGAAGGTTAACTACTTAAACGAATGTGTTTTCTACTACCTTCATTTCCAGAAAAATGATATGTTCCCGTAAATTAAGATCCCGATAGAGTGGAGCATTTGTTATTACTAGTGAGGTTGAAGTTACTGGTTTCATGAAGGGGGTAATTTTGAAAGTCAACGATCATAGATTGAAAATTGAAGGTATATGATGAAAACTTCACTACGATGAATTGGACGTGGTTGGACTTCAAGATTTACTCGCCCTGGAGGAGTAGTGGGAATATTAAGTCGGAATGATGACGTTAAACTAAGCACTACATGGAAAGCAACCCATTGGTTTTGTACTTACATCCATTTTATTTTTAGTTTTTTTAGTGTGCATATCGTATTTTACATTCTCATCTTAAATTTTACGAATATATACTGTGACTTAAGGAATTTTATGTTTGGTGATAATCTATGATTGGTGACAGTTGGAAAAATGGTTCCTCGATTATATTTCGCATAATTGATTAAATTTTTACTTATTGCTTTGTTGTTTACTTTTTTTTATAACCTATAAACAAAATCCTCCGTTTGCGACAATTTGACAACTGAAAACTCCTTGCTTCTTGTGGGAACGATCCTTACTACCATTATTTTACTAGTTAATTAGTGAGAAATGAAAACACAGGGGGTACCAAGATACACCACTAACTTTTTCTTAGGCAATATGTATGGACAAACTCAACACAACTCCGAGAGTAAAAAACTCAATCAAGAAAAGTGCCTAGAGTTATATCTCTCTCTCTCTCATTGTTAAAACGTTTACAGAATTGAATTTGTTAACCTAACTACAAAGAGAGTTCTTGGACGGTACCAAAGACCAATATCCAAGGATCAATCAAGTATTTTACAACTAACAAGGTTGGTCCTAGCAATTGTGATTGATCAACGCACAACCTAGCTATGCGGAAAAAGAAATAATACAAACACCATAAGTTTTGTTAACGAGAAAAGTGCAAATACAGAAAAACCCCGAGACCTAGTCTAGATTGAACACCACATTATATTAAACCGTTACAGACACTAGACTCACGGGATTCTGCAATTCATACCAACTATCGTATTTCGCTACGTTCTTCATCGATGCGAGAGCAGAGATATCCGTTGCCGAGAGTCGTTCGAAGATTGGATTTCGTGACACCTACCTCTGCATTTCTCCCACCAAGGCAGGAGAAAGAGAAGAGGCATGTTATGTTCGAAGATTGGATTCTGCAATTCACACCAACTACATTCGAAGATTGGATTCCGCTCCTTACGCCTCTTGAATCTCGCAAGACTCTGCGCAATTGATTCCCTTAGCCGATGCCACCCACAACTAAGAGTTGTTTCAACCTCAATTGAAGACTTTAAATCAAATATGCCTCCCACATATTAAGCCTATAATTGATTACTTGATTTACGATCTAAACGGATGATCAGATCTAACGATAGATCCAGGTGATGGAAATCAATAGCAACTTAGGTAAAAGTCTGGTTATCCTAAAAATACGGACTTATGCAACCCGAAGTACAACCTAGATTATTTTACCTCACAAATATAAAACTCGCGGAACCAACAAATTATGAGACGAAGAGACTTTGTTGATTTACATCTATCTTGATCGTTGGAGAAAGCTTTACAAACAATCAAGATCAGGATACTCAAGTTATCAAGATAAAAGATAACTTGACCTGACTTCACGAATCCCTGTGAAGTATTTATAGTCGTTATTATAGCATAGCTCGGTTGAACTCACCAAGCGTTGGTATGTCAAGTTTGGTTGTCATATTTTAGTGAATCAAAAATCATTTTAAGAGTCGCTTGATTATATACTAGAGTCAACTTCGTATAGGTTAGCTTGAGAGTATTAGGATATGAGACTTTACAAGTATTGCGAAGACTTCAAGATGTGAAGAAACAAGGAGCTACAACGACAACAATCATCCTTCCACTTGAGGTTAGTGATATTTGACTTGAACTGTTTCATTCCCTAGCGTATCTTTCAAGTCGTGGATATTGAAGAAAAAAACTACGAAGTATATTTGAACTCTAGAGAGACATAGTATTAAGGAATACAATACGAGGTTTATTGCTTAACCATTAAACTTTGTAGATAAGACATCGCCATAATCATTTAAATCCTATTGTGATTATGTATGGGTATGAGGTGAGGATTTCATCCTAGGGAACAATGTTTTACATGTGTTCTAAGGAAGTAAGTTCATAAACTTGTTTGTGAATCGAAAAGAAAATCGACATGCGTTATTGGTTTTGTTATTCATTGCATATCTTATGAACAACCAATATGTGTGATTGAGTATAACCGTCCACGACTTGTTGTGTTCTTGGTAGAACTATTCACAAAGGCCTGACTTATGTATTGGTGACTTTTATTAGTGAAACCGATCTTAAGTAATCACCTGAGATGGCATGATAGGTTTTGTGTTTTTTTTCTGACCAAATATGGGAAAGGGGAACCAATCCTAGTAAGAGGTACAGTACATCACAAAGGGGAACCAATCCTTGTGCGAGGTGCAGCAAGGTTTATAGCAGAAAGGGGAACCGATCCAATGGACATGTGCAACACGTTTTTAGGCAAAGGGGAACGGATCCTATGGACATGTGCAGCACATATAAGTTAGATACCATATATATGTGGGGAACCGATCCTAGTACCTAGTCAACCGAATTTTGGAAAGCTAGTGTGGCTATGCACAATACTCACATGGAAGGTAGAACCGAAATTTGTTTTGGTAGAACCGTTAAACCCATGATTGTGATTGAAATATTATCTGATCAATCGCATAGTTCTTGAAAATCTGATGAACCAATTCTAAACTGGTTTGGAAGTGTTGCAAATCGGTTTCAAGGTTGTAAGTGTGAAAGAGAACTTACAAAGTTAAGATGTCGACATACTTTGAACACGTGTTATGAATGTTTATTTCTTTAATTGTTCAAAGTTATTCCTTAATAGTTAAGGGAAGAGAATCCCAGAATAAAAACATAAATAAGTTAAAAATCTTTTAATTAAGGTATTTAACTTCATTTTGTAGGGAAATAAGAATTAGTAATGTGCATTTACTAATTAGAGATTCTCTGAGAGATTTCGATCATTATTTTTGGACAGAGCATTTCCAGGAATTATGGAAACCGAATTTGTGCTTTAATGAATATCTTGAGAATATTTTCGGTTTTGGAAATTCCTTGGTGTCCAAACTTCCTTGTCTATAAATACTTGAAGTTTGCCTTTCTTGCAAACTAATCCTTCGTAACAACAAACTTCCTCTTTGTTGCGTTGTTGTTAGAGCATTGCTCGGTCGAACTCGCATGCGTTACTATCTCAAGCATGTTTGTCAATGTTAGTGACCAAAACTATAATTGTTGATTTCTAGCCTATATAGCTAAAGGTCTCGGACTAGGATAGAAAGTGTAGTTGAGCTCAAGACTCCATGGCAATCATCATGCAAGACGAAGGACTACTTAAGGAACTGGTGGATCTTCATCGACTAAAAGTTATGTGAAGACTTGAACTTATCTATCACTCAAAAGTCTATTTACTTTATATCCTACTCTTGAGACAAAAGTCGTTTTGGTATAGACTTTCATTATACACATTTGTTATTTCGATCTGAGTTTATCTCGTATATCTATTTATCGAAATGTGTGTTGTTAAGCTTTCGTTGTAGCCAAATTCATCTTTGCCTAGTGACGAAAGTCATGTAATGTTTCAATCACTTTGGAAATTGCTCTGACGGAATATGGTATGTGAATAACGGCTATATAATATTCTCTGAGAATGTTTCAAATTATTGAAATGAGAGTTTAGATTACATAACCATTGGTAGGATATAAGCATTGTTGTGGAAACACATATATGTATTAGTCCTTATTCCTTGAACCAAAGTTTGTGAACTTTGTTGATCAATAGAATTAGAAGTGGCGTCAGCCAAATCCGCGAACTGGCGAAATTCTCAAACCCGAGAATTTCTGCTGGAGTTTGTGTACTCCTTCCATAAGCTTAAGTCCGCGAACCCAGTCCGCGAACTTGAGCAAGTTATATCTAAAACCGGTTGTTCTTGAACTCATGTTTAAATAAACTAAGGAATGCTTTTGAAAGCCGTGGCTATAAAGTTCATGAACCGATTCGAGTGAATCAAACCGTTTTTGCTTCGATTGTATCTTGTGTAGTTACATAAAATTTCCTTGCAATTGAACAACTCTCTAACTAGTTCTTTTGAGTCATTTGAACTAGTTATGGTGAAGAAGAATATGGTTGATACGAAAGTGATCATATGGATAACCATTGGTTAACTATTGTTGAACCAACAAATGTTAATGTTTGGGTACGGTTCATAAACTCAAAATTGTACATTTCATTTGTGTGTAACAAGCTAAGTTTTTGATCTAACGGTTGAGAAATATTAGCTTGAATCTAATCAGGTTTTCATCTAAAGGTGAATATTGAATGCTTTGTTACCAAGCTAACATTGATTGCAAACCCTGATTTGAAAGATTATATAAGGGGAGAACTCTAGCAACTGGGAAACCTAATCCCCATACCTTCTGTGTGATACTAGTTTTGCTAATCTAGAGTCGATTCTCCTTTAACCTTTGGTTTCTTCTTCTAAACCAGGTTAACGACTTAAAGACTTCATTGGGATTCTGAATCCAGACCGATAGTACTTTTATCGTAGTTGTGTGATCTGATCTTGCTGTTTCTATCATTATGAGTACAATTGAAATAATCGGCTTGATATTTTATATCTCCGATGGGCAAGATAGAAAAGAAGTCACAAACATCTTCGTCTCATCGTTTGTGATTCCGCAATATCTTTTTTCACTGCGTCGATTAAGATTATTGTGAGGTGATTAATAATACTAGGCTGTTCTTCGGGAATATAAGTGCAGGTTATTGATTGATTCCTGTTCACCTTGATTTATCAAAAGACGGAACAAAAACTCGTAGGTATATTCGTGGGAGACAGATTTATTTATTACTATAGACTTTTCTGTGTGATATAAATTTTTTTACTAAAGTCTTCGACTTTGGGTTCTAGCAACTCTTAGTTGTGGGTGAGATCAGCTAAGAGAATAAAGTGCGTAGCATCCTGCGGGGATCAGAGGCGTAGGAGCATAATTGTACCTTGGATCAGTCTGAGATTGATTGTGTTAGAGCGCTGCTCGGTTGAACCCACTAGCGTTGGTATGTCAAGTTAGTTGTCAATTTTAGTTGCCAAAATGCATTCTTGATTTAGCATACTAAATATAGTTTCAGACTATATTAGGTCTAAGAAGTTGAATCGAAGCTATCCTTAAAGGATGAAGATTGAAGATTGAAAACTACAAGAAGACATCAACAAGTACTTCATCAAAGGTATGTGATTTATTTCATTTGGATTCTTGTTCTATTATACCTTTCTAATCTATCAAGATATATGCTCACTATATGGAACAATTCCGATGACGGTAAATGTACATTTATGTATATATACTTGAGGTTATTTGATTCATGGCCTTGGAGACAATAACCTTTATCCCTATAAAGGATCTCATGTTATAGTGAATGATCTTGCGAATCCAATTAGCCAAGAATCACTCAATTCCGAGTTATAACGACAAAGTTATGAGTGATTTAAGTTCATTAGTAGGAAACATTCCAAGGGCTTTGGAGTGGTCCGCGAACTTGGGCCCAATACGTGACTGAAAGGGATTTTTGAAGTTGGTGATGTTTTCCTTATCTAGGCAAGTTAGTTATTGGTCCAAACACTTTTGATTACCATATTAAAGTGTTTATGATTCCTGCCTAAGTTAAAATATGATTTATTTACATAAATATAATTTTTGCTAAATAAGTTATTTATTTAATTATTTTGGCAAGAGTTTTAACTTAGAAAAGACTCCCATTTTTATGAGAGTTTTGTAAAAGGAAAATAGCTTTTCTTAGCTTCCAAGCTATT
Organism: Papaver somniferum; assembly: GCF_003573695.1. Taxonomy (NCBI): domain Eukaryota; kingdom Viridiplantae; phylum Streptophyta; class Magnoliopsida; order Ranunculales; family Papaveraceae; genus Papaver; species Papaver somniferum. The sequence continues at coordinate 203,293,392 of NC_039362.1, forward strand.
TTTCATTATAAATAATGAGTTTGCGATTTTACACGTTTTTCATCCCTTTGGAAAATTGGCGTAAGCTCTGCAGGTTGTTTTCCACGTCTTCCGTTCTTCGTGAACGAGAGTGAGATAAAAGTATTTGTATTAGGGATCAAAAAGCCAAGTTGGATTTAATCTTCGTGATTGACCATACAACTTGTAATCTAGGTTTTTCACCTCTTGTCTATTCTAAGGTTTTCTCTTCTGATATAAAACCATTCAAGAGTTGTTGATCATAAACCCTAGGTTTTGATAGATTTCAGTTTCTAATTGTATACCAACACTTGTAAGTCGAAATCGGAGACTAGAAAGAAAAACTTCTTTTGAGGAATCTCGTAAAAATCCTTGAGAAGTTTTAAACAAGATATCTCTAGATTTATTCTAGTTGTTCTTGTTGTAGATTTATTAAGGTCTTCTTAACTTGGAAATTGATCTTTGGAATCACCCAAGTTTACTTTTGGAAATCAGGTTCACGGACTCCTTGTGTGTACGCATATTGATTGTAAGTTAAAACCCTAATCTACAAGTTTGTTTTGATATTACTTTTACCTAGTAATTGTTTTATCAAAATAAACACAATATTTCCAAAACCTTGATTCACATCTAAAGGGAAATCAAACTGGTGTTTTGTGCAAACAAAATATCAAATCGTATCGATCGTTGTGGTGTATCTTCTAAAGAGAACTTTAGGTTCTGCTAGAAGATTTGTGTGAAGAGTTCCTAAATAGAATCGGTATTCTGCTAGGAGTTCTACAAGTGCTGAAGAAGGTATTACATCTAGTCCGAATAGGTAGTAGGAAATTGGTGTAACATCTTATTATCAGTGTGTGTTTATTCTGAACTAGGTCCCGGGGTTTTTCTGCATTTGCGGTTTCCTCGTTAACAAAATTCTGGTGTCTGGGTTATTTTTGTTTTCTGCATTATATTTTATTTATATAATAGAAATATCACAGGTTGTACGTTAAGATCAAACAGTTCTTGTATCCGGCCTTAGGGTTGTTGAGTGAATTGATTGACACTTGAACGTTGGTCTTTGGTACCGTTCAAGTTAATCCTCGTATATTCAATCGGGATCGCAAATCCCTATTTGCTGATTGCAGATTGAATCAGGAGATATAAAACTATTTGATATACTTTTTATAGATTGAGTCTAACTGTCTAGTTGATTCTCTTGAAAGTATATTGGAGTTTGTCTATTCAGATTGTCAAACGAAATATTGGGTGGTGTTGTTAGACCCCCGCTTTTTCAGATTGGGGTTCAACTACAGTCCAAACCGAAGTTAGTTTGGAGTAGGCTAGTGTATGTAGCGTCTTAATACAGTGTTTGTTCAATCTGTACTAGGTCTCGGGGTTTTTCTGCATTTGCGGTTTCCTCGTTAACAAAATTCTGGTGTCTGTGTTATTTTTATTCCGCATTATATTTGTTTATATAATTAAAATATCACAGGTTATGCGTTGTTCAATCAATTAGAATATCCGACCTTTTGGTTGTTGATTTAAATTGATTGACACTTGGATATTGATCTTTGGTACCATCCAAGTTATCTCTCTTTAATAAAGACTCGCAGATTTCTATTTGCTTGAGTAAAGATCAAATTGAGAGACTGAGATATAAACTCTTTGATATACTTTTCTCTAGATTGAGTCTGAATGTCTAGTTGATTCTCTAGAAAGTACTCCCTCCGCTCCTTTTTAATAGGCTGGTTTCCTAAAATAAATGTTTCAAAAAAATAGGTTGGTTTCCTAATTGGGAAAGTCAAATGTTACTTTAGCTTTCTGGAACCACTTTTCTCTTAACTTCTTTTGATGAAAAGTGTCATGTGGACCATTTCACTATACTTCTTTTACTGACAAGTGTCATGGGGACCATTTCACTTCACTTCTTTTATTGACAAGTGTCATGAGGACCACTTTCAATGATTAGTTCTCTTAATTTCCTTAATTTTCTCTAAAAACAAAACCAGCCTATTAAAAAGGAACGGAGGGAGTATATTGGAGTTTGTCCATACATATTGCTAATTGAATTGTTGGGTGTGGTTGTTGTACCCCCGCTTTTTCAATTGGTATCAGAGCAGGTAAACACCTTAAACCTAACACGTTTGTGTTTGATCGTTCCTTAAAAATTGTCTCATGGGAAATTTCTTTGGAAAACTTTCTCTTGGCATCTGTAACGCACGCCAGAATTCCTTAAAGATTGCTCAAAGATTATTATGGTTAAAACTTCTGGTTTCTAATGATAATCTCTATTCATCTAAAGAAGTTTTAGATGATAAGAATCAATCTAAAGGAAAATAAAAATATAAAGAAGCAAAGATTAAAAAAACGTTCGTCACGCTCAAGGATATGGACCCTCAATAGATTAACTCTTGATCTCTTTGAGGAATACTATCGTAATGGATCAATTGATAAAGATCCATTCAAAGCATTCGAAGGCGTTTTTAAATTCTTAGAAAAGCTTAAATCTGTTAAGTCTAAGAATCACTCCGAAAAAGGTTCTGTACATGATAATACTGTGCAACCTAGGAATCGGAAGTATTTTCCTTCTAACCAGGCTCAACAAAGAAGAGAAAGCTCTGGCTACCCTGATTATCATCATTATTTTGATTATACAACGGGGACTGTTCACACTTATCAACCAGAAATGTTGCATGAGAATTCCTCTGCACATTTTGCTACCAACGAATACGAGGTCCACATAACTGGAAACACATTGCTTGTAGAATCTATCACGTTAATAAAAAAGATGTTTATTAAGTCTCCACACTAAAGACTCTTTCTCTTCTACTTTAACAAACCAAATAAATCGAGACACGCAACAAGTTGCTCATCTCGAGGTCCACTTAAAATTAAGTTAGCAAAAAGAAAACACACTACAGTTTCAATTTTTGTCTTCAATATAAAATCAAAAGATAAACCCCTCCAAAGCTTATAACGAAACAAGCATAAATCAAAATTATAAGTCTTGATTTCTAGAGCATTGCTCGGTCGAACTCGCATGCGTTGCTATCTCAAGCATGTTTGTCAATGTTAGCGATCAAAACTATAAGTCTTGATTTCTAGCCTATATAGCTAAAGGTATCGGACTAGGATAGAAAGTGCAGTTGATCTCAAGACTCCATGGCAATCATCATACAAGACGAAGGACTACTCAAGGAACTGGTGGATCTTCATCGACTAAAAGGTATGTGGAGACTTGAACTTATCTGTGACTCAAAAGTCTATCTATTATATCTCCTACTCTTGAGACAAAAGTCATATTGATATATAGACTTTCATTATACACATTTGCTATTTCGAGCCGAGTTTAACTCGCCTATCTATTTCTCGAAATATGTGTTGGTAAGCTTTCGCTTTAGCCGAATTCATCTTTACCTAGTGACGAAAGTCATGTTATGTTTCAATCACTTTGGAAATTGCTCTGACGAAAAATGTTCTGTGAATAACATCTTGATGAGTGCCAAATAATGTATATATTTATCCCTTTTTGTTGGCATTTAACTCATCTTTTGTGCAGTAATTCTACATTTTATCCCATATTCTGCATTTTCTTTGTTTTCAAGAATAAATATTTTTATTAACTAATTTTGCATTTTTAGGTAATAAATAAAGTTCGGATGACTTGCGGAGCAAAAAGAGCAGAAAAGTAGTGAAAAGCCGGGAGAAATCACGCAAGGAAGCCGCGAAGAATGGTGCGCACAACCTCATTTTCTACACACAAAAACGCCTCCATTCTCAGCCATCAGATCAGTTCTCAGAAGCATCCGATGGTCGCTCCTTCATAGAGCATCAAAATCTGAAGTCTCTGCCAAGTACCACAGCGCTGAAATTCCAAGCCTTCAGATTAGATGGTAGTTGAATCCAACGGATGCTCCCTTGCTGTTCATCAAAGTTTGATATCTCCGCCTTACACTACAGCACCTAACCTAATCTAGCACCGTTCGTTTCGTTGTATCCCTTCATCCGACGGTCGCTCCTCGCTTGCCTCCGCATCACCGTCCGATCTACCTACCAGCTCCACATCTCACGGCTTAGTCTCGCTGAACATCAAAAATCGATGAACTCGCCTCACACCCAAGTGTCGAAAACCCTATACCATCTACCCAAACGCACCCTCCTTCTTTCCATCGACTTCTTTCTCCCTCACCCTCTGCAACCACCATCACCCTGCCACAACCACCTCGATCTCACACACTGCCACCCTATCATCCTACACGTGATTGATAGCTTCCCCCATCCTTCTAGCCTTTTATCCCATCAACTTATTACCTAACCTAAACCCTAGGTTATGGGTTGATGGATTAACGTGTGCTAGAGAGAAATTGAAGGCATGGAGAGGTAGAGGAGGACAAATAGAAGCATGGGTCGAGTTTAATTTGATGTTGCTACATCAAATTAGGTAAAAAAAATCAAACCCTAGTCTACTGTTAATTTGGGAATTTTTTTTGGGTAGAACCCTAATTGTGTCTGTTGGTATAAATAGCCTTGTGGGTGTTGTTGTAAAACTTTATGCTGGACTAGCCAGTGTCCAGAACTTAGTTCTGTTAATTTCAGTTCAATTTTAGTTCACTTTTCAATTTCAGTTCATGTTCTGTTAAGGTTTAATTTCAGTTGTTTTACTCTTAATATCCTGTTTTGTTCCTTGTGATGTTTGTTCCTTCATTTCAGTTGTGATGTTTGTTCTGTTAAGGTTTAATTTCAGTTGTGATGTTTGTTCCTTGTGATGTCTGTTAAGGTTTAATTTCAGTTGTTTGATGTTCTTGTGATGTTTGTTCCTGTTGTCTTAATTCACTGTTAGTTTAGTGGAATGCTAGGCTAGAAGCCCTTGAAGCACTGAATTGATTGAGTAATGGAAGAAATCAGTGCTCATAGCAAGCTGATTATCTTGCCATTCCATTTTTGTATGCTTAGGATGCAATGTGTTGATTGAACATTGGGAGAAATCAGTGCTCATAGCAAGCTGATTATCTTCCCATTCTATTTGTATGCCTGTATTCTTGCCTTAGCTTTGCTTTGTTACTTCTTCTCCACATCCCTGCCCTTGGCCTTAGGCCTTGGTTCATTTATCTTGTTCACACTGTTTTCTTCATTGTCATCTTTCTTTTGCTGTTTAGTTTTTAGTCTGTTTAATCTTTGCTGTTTTTGCCATTCTTTTGTTCTCTGGTTTGCTTCCAATTTGGCCTAGAGCCACTGTTTACACTCCTCTTTTGCTGCTAAGCCAGAAGCCCTTGTGCTGTTGCTTTTGCCCTGTTGTTGCCTGCCCTCTGTGCCTTGTGCAGTTGCTGCTGCAGTACTGCTGCTTTCCTTCCTCTTTACTTGCACTGCTTGTGCAGCTACTGTGCAGTATTGCTACTGCTGCTGTTGCTTCCCCTGCTGTTGCTGTAGCTGCCTTTTCCTTCCACTGCTGCTGCTGCTGCAACTGAGCCCAAGTTCAAATCAGTGAAACCAAAGGCTAAAAGCCCAGGTTTAATCCCAAAGGCCCAGATCCTTGACTGAATCCAAAGCCCAGTTCACATCAAAAGACACTGAGCCCAATTCACAGTTGAACTGTTGAGCCCAAGTTCAGTTCACTGTTAGCTCAAAGCCCAGTGCAACTCTAAAGACCAAAAGCCCATAATTTCACAGTTAATCCAAACAAACCCACTAAGCCCAATAGCAATTTAGAGCCCAAATAGCTAAACACACAAAACACACCCGATCTCTGTGGATCGACCCGTACTTGCACGAGCTACAACTGACGACCGTGCACTTGCGGTATTACTGTAGGCCCGCGTTTTCATTTCGCTTTAATTTTCACGCCTTTCCGGGGCCCACCACAGCTATATAACATTCTCTGAGAATGTTTCAAATGATTGAAATGAGAGTTTAGATTACATAACCATTGGTAGGATATAAGCATTATTGTGCAAACTCATATATGTATAAGTCCTTATTCCTTGAGGTGCGAACTTTTTTGATCAAGAGAATTGGAAGAGGCGTGAGCCAAGTCCGCGAACTGGCGAAGTTCTCAAACCAGAGAATTTCTTCTGGAGTTTGTGTACTCCTTCCATAAGCTTAAGTCCGCGAACCCAGTCCGCAAACTTGAGCAGGTTATATCTAAAACCGGTTGTTCTTGAACTCATGTTTAAATAAACTAAGGAATGCTTTTGCAAACCGTGGCTATAAATTTCATGAACCGATTCGAGTGAATCAAACCGTTTTTTCTTCGATTTTGTCTTGTGTAGTTACATAAGATTTCCTTTCAATTGAACAAACTCTCTAACTAGTTAATTTGAGTCATTTGAACCAGTTATGGTGAAGAAGAATATGGTTGACAAGAAAGTGATAATATGGCTAACCATTGGTTAATTATTGTTGAACCAACAAATGTTAATGTTTGGGTACTGTTCATAAACCCAAAATTGGACATTTCATTTGTGTGTAACAAGCTAAGTTTTCGATCTAACGGTTGAGAAATATTAGCTTGAATCTAATCAGGTTTTCATCTAACGGTGAATATTGAATGCGTTGTTACCAAGCTAACATTGATTGCAAATCCTGATTTGAAAGACTATATAAGGGAGAACTCTAGCAACTGGGAAACCTAATCCGCACACCTTCTGTGTGATACTAGTTGTGCTAAGCTAGAGACGATTCTCCTTTAACCTTTGGTTTCTTCTTCTAAACCAGGTTAACGACTTAAAGACTTCATTGGGATTGTGAAGCCATACCGATACTACTTTTATCGTAGTTGTGTGATCTGATCTTGTTGTTTCTATCGTTACGAGTACTATTGAAATAATTGGCTTGAGATTTTATATCTCCGATAGGAAAGATAGAAAAGAAGTCACAAACATCTCCGTCTCATCGTTTGTGATTCCGCAATATCTTTTTTCGTTGCGTTGATTAAGATTATTGTGAGGTGATCAATTATACTAGGTTGTTCTTCGGGAATATAAGTCCGGGTTATTGATCGGTTGCTGTTCACCTTGATTTATCAAAATACGGAAAAAAAAAAAAACTCGTAGGTATATATATTCGTGGAAGACGGATTTATCTATTACTTTAGACTTTTCTATGTGATGCAGATTTGTTTATTAAAGTCTTCGACTTTGGGTCGTAGCAACTCTTAGTTGTGGCTGAGATCAGCTAAGGGAATCAAGTACGTAGCATCCTGCTGGGTCAGAGGTGTAGGAGCATAACTGTACCTTGGATCGGTGTTAGATTGATTGGGGTTCAACTACAGTCCAGACCGAAGTTAGTTTGGAGTAGGATAGTGTATGTAGCGTCTTAATACAGTGTGTGTTCAATATGGACTAGGTCTCGGGTTTTTTCTGCATTTGCGGTTTCCTCGTTAACAAAATTCTGGTGTCTGTGTTATTTTTATTCCGCATTATATTTGTTTATATAATTGAAATATCACAGGTTGTGCGTTATTCAATCAATTAGAATATCCGACCTTTTAGTTGTTGATTTAAATTGATTGACACTTGGATATTAGTCTTTGGTACCATCCAAGTTATCTCTCTTTGATAAAGACTCGCAAATTTCTATTTGCTTGAGTAAAGATCAAATCGAGAGATTGGGATATAAACTCTTTGATATACTTTCTCTAGATTGGGTCTGACTGTCTAGTTGATTTTCTAGAAAGTATATTGGAGTTTGTCCATACAGATTGCTAATCGAATTGTTGGGTGTTGTTGTTGTACCGCCGCTTTTTCAGTTGTTATTGGTGTATCTGCCTATTCAGAGAGGAGGGTAACCTAATTAGGCGAAATCTCTTACGGCCGCTCGGTTTAAAGTCTTTTTTGGGATTGAGAAGCTCTAGCGTGTACCGTTGGTGGGAAACTAGATAATTTTGGTTTATCTTTTGTTTTCTTTGATTTGATTGACTAACGGTAGTTGAACTTTGATTGCAGCTAGTTTGTTTATGCTTGAGAATCTTCTCTTCTGATATAAGATTCACTCAGACTAGTTCAGAGTTTCGACAGGGATCTTTAGACTGTTGTTAGTTCTACAGACGATCTTGTGATAATCCATTGTTAACAGACTCCGTTTTGTGCGTGATTGATCACAAGAGATTCAAGTGATTGTGTGCAGGTGTTTATTGAATTTCTAAGAAGATTTGAAGACGAAGAAGATATTGAAGATTTCTGATTTGTAGGTTCATAATCTTTGGTGTGCACAATACTTGTTTCGGTAAAAGAGGATCCAATTAATAATCGGTATATCTTTGTGATAGATTGGATTGATTAATTGAGCAGATCGACATCAACACAATTCCTTGGATTAATAGTGTTGTTAGCTTAATCTTAAACGATTACTTCGGTAATTGAACATAAGATAGATCTAAGAACCTGACGAAGGAGTTTATGTTAAGATAAATGGAAGAGACGTTGTACGACTCATATCACTTGGTTGAATAGAGTTGATACCAAACAGATTTGTTGTTCCTTTACTATATGGAATACGAACCAAAGGGATTGTTCCAAGTACGTGACTAAGGTCGTAGGCGTGGGAATACATACGGAACTAGGTGAACTATAGGTTTAGTTGCTTGGTCTCAACTATATGAAGTTGGTGTAATTTTGTGTAGCGGCTTAATCCTGAGACTATTCAATTCTGGACAAGGTCCCGGGATTTTTCTGCATTTGCGGTTTCGTCGTTAACAAAATCTTGATGTGCCATTTACTTTATATTTTCGCATTATAATTGTTTTATTATAATTAAAGTAAATTACACAAACGTTAATTCCTATTTAATTGATAAGTGAATTCTATTGTGTTTGGTTAAGTCCGAACCTTTTTATCAAGTAACATACTTCGTTGTTGTATTGTCTCGATTTCGTATCCATAGACGATCACACAAAGTGTGAACCGATTAGTTGTATTGTCTCGACTCAGTCCATAGACAATCACTTTCGGAGAAATGACTTATAGGTAGGAAAAGTTTTAGCTTACCCTCGCCTTTCAGTCGTTAAACCGTAAAAGGATTTCTGGAGAGGACGACTCTAGATACAACTAGGACACACCAAAAAGTAGTGTCGGGATTCAAAGATCCAAGTTTCCAAGAGTTCCCCTTATATAAACTTCAAAACCTAGGTTGTTTTAGGTTTAAGATAAGATAGCTTTGGAACCAAGCCAATAATATCAATTGTTAAATGGAGGCTTTGAATCTTAATTAATTAGGTAAATCGTAACTGAATCATGTATAAAGACTATGTTCAACATCGTTAGCCGAAACTAGCCGTTTTGAACTTAAAAGCTTAACACTCATTTTCATCTTCACTAAGACATTAAGATTGAGTCACAATAATGTGATAAATTTAGTCTAGTGTTAATTAGTGAAAATATCAAATACAAATTACTTCATAGAAATAATTTAATCGCAATTGAATCATGATCGACATAGTTTGTAAATGTACAAGGTACAATTACTTGAGCCGTTCGTGAATCGGCCGAGTCACAATACGCATACCGGTTTGCAAACTCATATGCAATTACCGAGTTCTGAAGTCTCATAACTTTTCATTTCATAAACCGGTTTGCACACTTATACAATTACCAAGTTCCGGACTCTTACAAAACTTTTCAGTCCACGTACCAGTTTTCAAACTTTGACCCAACTCAAAGTTTCGGAGTCTACAAAACTCTTTAGTTCATGTACCAGTTTGCAAACTTTAGACCTTTTCCGGTTCTGGAGTTCACAAAACATTCATCTTGCGTACCGGTTTGGGTACTAAACTGGTTTTAGAACATAAAACTATTTTGGCTTGCATACCGGTTTGATTATCTTAACCTGGTTCCCTCACCATAGTTACACAATTGTTGTATATGAATATACATACATATTTGGACCACGAAAGAAACAGATTCTCCCATAATGTACGTGCAAATATACATATCGCACAAATCTGAATATATAGCTACCCCGCTACGTGTACGAATACATGTAATACGACTTCAGACATATAACAGTTTTCTCAGTTTGTAAGAATGATAACACTGTCTTTTATTTCGAATATATTAGTTCTATATTTCCCTACATCAATTCGAAACATTCCTGAATAACAACAATGCCACTTATCACTGTTTCAGGCTATTTTCGAATGATGAACTTGAATCACGATTTGGATCCAAAGAATAAACTCTTCTCCACCGAATTTGATCAAGTATGAACAAACTGTAGGATCAGAATCTCACAGAAATAATTCCTCAGCGAAATTATTAACAACACAACACAGCAACGTCGCAGAATAACTTCAGAAACGAAATAATAAACGACGTCAGCTAAATCATGAGAAAAATGTGATGGTCCTGCGAAAATTAAAGAGTTTGCGAGATTAACATTTGTAAGGTTGCGAGAATGTCGCAAGCCATATCCGAAAATAAAAGTTAGATTAGCTGTCATCCACTATGTAAAACTCTATATATAAAGAGCCGATCAACTGTAAAGAGAAGAGAGATCTTTTTTGATTGAGAAACAAGTAAATAGGAGAGATAAAATCTAGAGCAGTGGTTATTCTTGATTCCTTTATCTTTTCTTGTAAGATTGTTCAAAGATTCATCAATAAAATTAAGATTGTTAATCTAAAATGAGTTGAATGTTAATGAAGTCTTGTGAGGGGTGTAGTGTAGGATTTCCTGCAACTACATAATGGCGCTAGAAACAGGGAGGGGTGATTGAAGATTGAAGATTATTCTAGAAAAAATTGAAGATTAATATTGAGATTTGTGAAGATTTGGAGTGATTGATTAAGAATTTTACATAATCTCTTGCAATTCATTAATATTGAAGAAATGGCTAGAAGAAGAAATACATCAGAACAACCAACTACTGTTAGAAGAAGCAAGAGAATTGCTGGAAGGGAAAGAAGTGAAATGGGAGAATATACTAGAATGAGAAATAATAGAGAAAATAAAATTCAACCACCAGTTCAACAAACACTAGTACAAGGAAGGAATACATATTATGATAGGGTGAGTATACACACTTGGCAATCAAATTCAGCAGAAGAAGTAGAAGAAGAACAACAAACCAGAAACCATAGACAGGTAGAGAGAAATCAAGAAACAGATGAAGGAATAATTCATGGAGATGAGGAAATTGGAGCGTTAGAAACGTTGAGACGAAGAATACATGAAGAAAGAAGAGCTGAGGCAGAAGAATGTGTGAATTTAACAAGGCAAAATCACGAATTGAGGATGGAAAATATGAGACTACAGAGTAGAAGATCGAGAAGTATTACAAAATCATATTCAAGATCGACTAGAAGAGAGATGAGGCGAAACTCACCCACAATTAATGCCGAAAATAACGTTCAAGAAGAAATATCAAATCCTGATGAAGAACATCGCGAAAATAGAGAAATGACTGATGATCGTTACGTTCCACAAAATGAAACTTTTGATGATAGGCAGAATGATAGAAATCAAGAGAATGGAAAACGTCTGGGACAAAATAATCAAGATGGCGAAGGGAATCGAGAGGAAGGAAGGAGAATTTTACATGAGAGAGAAGCTCAAAGAAATCAAAAAACCATCGAAGAATAAACTGAAAGACATTATGCTGAACAATCACGTTTAATTTGCGAACGTGAAAGATTGAGAGCGGAAATGGAAGAACAAGAGCTTCAGGAAACAATTCGCCAGAACAATCACGACAATCGAGAAAGAAGACGAACACAAAATCGTAATAACGGTAATATCAATGAAGAGTATGATAGTGTAAATAAACAAATCTTAAAAGAATTAGAAGAAATGAGAGGAATGCTAAATAATAGAGGAGAAGTAGGCACAAGACAATTGGATGAATCTATAGAAGAAGCTGCGAAAACTCCATTTACAAGGGAAGTACAACTAGGAGGAATACCACTGAAATGCAATTTGCCCGCATTAACCAACATTTTTGATGGAACAACCTGTGCAATTCAACACATTAAAGCCTACGTGAGGTGCATGTTGCAATGGGAAAATCATGATGCTGTATTATGCAAGTATTTCGCATCCAGCTTAACAGGGGAGGCGTTAAAATGGTTCGAAGGTCTACCAAAGAATACAATAACATCCTTCAATCATTTGCAGACTACATTCCTGGGGGCATATATAAGTAATAATTCTTCGCGACCTGGTATTGAAGACGTGTTTGGATTAAAACAAAGAATTGGCGAAAGTTTGAAGCACCTAACTAAAAGATGGAGGACTATGTGTAGCAAAATGGCTGTCCGTGTAGATGAGAGATATCTTATCTTATCATTTATCAATACTATGTTTGCAACCAACCTATTGTATATCCAAATTTTCAGAGTCAAGAATACAATCACAATGACTGAATTGCGAGAACTTCAGGAAGAATATATTGCTCTAGAGGAAAGGCAAAATGAAATGGAATCATATCCGGTTGCGAACACCAGTTCACAAACAGCGAATGCAAGCTTATTACCCAAACTAATAAACACAGTGGCGAGCACTTCGCAAGTACAACAAGAAAAGGTGACGGGAAACAATCAACAGAAACTGGTAGCTATGGGAAGCCGAGATCAAGAGGAGTATGAAGGAGAAATAAATTTCCACAATCGTGGTGGAAATAACAAAATTCAAAGACTCGATCAGCCGCAAGAAATTTATGGAGGACAAAGACAAAACTATAATAGAGGACAAGGAGGTCACAAGGTGGTATGGGAAGAAATCAAGATGCCACCTCTAAATGCAAGTGTGGAGAAAATATGGGAAGCTATAATTTTGATGGAGAATATACCAACACCATGGAACATGGGAACAGAACCACCTCCAAACCACAGAAGTCATGAGTTTTGTTCTTATCATCATTTTCCTGGACATACTACAGATGATTGCAGAAATGTAAAAAGAATTATTCTGAGAATGATGGATCAAGGAAAACTAAACCACTTTTTGGTAGGGCACCCACAATCTCAACCATTGCCACCACCACCAGAGCATCACAAAGTAAACACGATGAAAAAGAAGGAAACGTTCTTCATAGAAGTTGGTGCAAAAGCAAAGAATCTATTCTGTCACTCTATCGTACATTCATACAAGACAATTGAAGATTTTCATGACAATGTTTTGAGTAGAGTGTTCGCAAGAGGTAATGATGGAAGAGAAATTATGAATATTGCGAAAATCTCGCCACTAGAGGAATGGCAGAAACAAATTATTTCTTTTACCGCAGAAGAAATCCTCGAAGGTGAAGAGGTACATGATAATCCATTGGTAGTAAAATTAGAAATTAATCCAAAACCGAAAGAAGATGAGGATGATGAATCTGAAGATTCATGGACAATTAATAGGATTCTAATCGATACTGGAATCTCTGTGAACATCTTATTTTATCATACTTATAAAACTATGGGAGGAAGAGATGATGATCTTATACCATCAACATATAAGATATATGGTTTTAATGGTACTGCCAACAAGCCTAAAGGGGAGGTTACTATGCAAATTCCATTGAAGGGAATATCTTCTGAAATCCTATTATGTGTCGTTGATGTAGAATCACCCTACAATGCATTAATTGGTCGACCTTGGCTGCATGGGATTCTATGTGTAGCTTCAACTTTCCACCAGTGCATCAAATTCCCTCACCCCAGCGGTGTAGGAATCATAAAGGGAGATTGGGTTGAAGGAAAGACGTGTTACGAAACTGAGGTAGAATCCTGCGAAGGAAGAGCAAAAAAGAAGGAAAGTTGGCGACACAAAATCAAAGAGACGCAAAGAAGTGAGAGGTTGATGGTGGATGCAATCGAAAGAAAAGAAGAAGAGATGTTGCGAAACTAATGCTAGCTCAGAATAAAAAATGGTGAACATACCACTACCAAGGAAACAATAGCATAAAATAACAAAGAAGCAGAGGATAGCAAAGGTAATGTATGAATGATTGATTTGTTGCGACACTCTCGCAATAAATAAAATTCTCAAAAATACATTTTATTGAATGACATAATTGAGATTGTGAAATTCAAATACAACATGATGATGTGCAAGAATCTCGCAGAGATAATGAATTCTACAAAAGAAAATCAGAGAACAATGACAAAAGAGAAAGGGGAGAACCTTAATGGCGTACACCCTAGTTCGCGAATATGTATGGTAGAAGTACGCCTCCTTAAAGGGGCAACCAGGGGGGAGATAAGGGCGGCACCCTCCATTAGGGAGCTGATAAGTGTCTTAAGACGCAAATGTCATGAGGCTTTTTACTCGCAAGGGTATTAAGGCTTGTCATATTTGTGCAACAATCCTTAATAGGCAATAATACTAAAGAAAAAGATAAGACGAGATCAATGGGTTTTCGCATGAAAGTGCGAAGATGTCCTGCGATTTCGTCGCAAGACGACAATGTAATGGGGCTTTATTTTCGCAAAATATATAGACCTGTTATATTGTCGCAACATTCCTGAAGAGGCCATAATACAAAAGAGAAAAGTTAAGGCAAGATCAATGGGTTTTTGCATGAAAGTGCAAGGACGTCCTGCGATTTTGTCGCAAAGACAAGAGGTGGCATAATAAGACCTTTAACTAGGAAGGCAAAATAAGACCACACAGGGATGAGATTTTGAAAAGAATCAAAATTCACTTTGCATATGATTGCGAAATTATACATAAAAAACTGCAAAGTTGAGGCACAAAATAAGAAAAATCTGCAAAATCTCCCATTTGGATACAAATAACAGAGGCAAGTATGGGAATGAATGAAATTAAAAAATGCTATTTGTCTCCACATGATAGATTTACGCAAAAATTAATGATTATATTGATTAACCATATTGCAAGGAAGAATTGTTTTAATGAATGCAGGTCAAAATGAAAGAAATATATTAAGGAATATGGAGAACCAAAAGAATTCGAAAATATACAGAAAGGAGGAATAAATGTACAAATATTACAGAAGATTAAAGAAAGAAACAAAGACTACTTCTTAGTTGATCCTTCATCATCTTCATCAGACTTGTTTCCTTCTTCGTCTGCATCAGAAATTTTATCTCCATCAGAACCTTCATCACCATCAGATTCTTCATCATCAGCTTCGCTATCAGAAATAGTCAGACTAGGAATGTTCTTTGGGATCTCCTCCAAGAGACAAGGATAATCAGAATGAGGAATACTATGGTCATCACAAACCATTTGAATAGTTTGATTGCGAAAATTCATAGCATCGTTCTTAAAGTTCGCAACACTGATCTTGATTTGATTCTTTAATCTAGAATACTTATCGTTGCGAGAAGAAAGATTCTTTGCGAGTTCCTCTTTTTCAGCTTCAAGTTCCTCAATTCTTTCGCAATATCTACTTTCAGAATCTGTGAGCAAAAGGCAATCAATTAATAACTTGATGAAAATTCATAAGAAACAAAAGATCAGTGAAGAAGAACAGTTAATAACCTTCTCTGTCAGAAATCATATCTCTAATCAAGGCTGTATGCTCAACTTGGAGACTAACATTTACACCTAAATCTTTTATGGCATCATCTAAGATTTTCGCAGTCCAAGCGAATTCATCCTCATTATTTATAAGGAGACGAGAACGAATTTGGTTTTCTCGTTCGCAGAGCTCGGTATTCTTGCGGTTAGCTTCATCTCGTTCAAGTTGAAATTCAAGAAGGGTCTCTTAGAATTTCGCCAAAGCCTTAGCACCTTGATCAGAGATGCGATCCTTATCATCTATGAGACCGCTAATTTTGGTTCTTAGCTCATTGATTTTCTCTTTAGAATTAATAAAGAGACGCTTAAATCGGTTGGCTAAACCTAAACTAGATCTATGGTCAATCTCTAAGAGGCGAAATTTGGATCTTAGTTCATTCAGAGAAAGAGATGAAATTTTATCATTTGAGAAACTATTTAAAGATTTATTAAGGCGCTCAAGAAGGGTTTCATTATCCAAGGCATTGGGAAATGAACGAAAAATGGTAGTTTCATCAGAAAGACCATAAATGTCTGCAAAAAGGATCAATTAAATAAGATAAAACAACAGGATGAACGAATGAAGGGAAAGGAGAAAAATAACATACCATAGAGTTGATTATTAGCTTGCTTAAGACTAGAGATTTTACTCTTGTACGAAGAAGAATCAATTTCTAGTTGTTTATTCTTCTCGCGAAGATCTTTGACTTCAATTTCCAATTCCTCATTCTTTGCACGAAATTGAAAATTCTTCTTTTCAAGAATTTCGCGTCTCCTCTCCAGATCTGAGGTAACAATGAAAGAAGCTTTTCCAGCCTGCGAGAAAATGTAAAAAGTATTAAAATAGAAAGAGATTTTGAGTTACAGTAATGAAGAAGTAAAAAGACGAAAGCATACCAGACTATTAAGAGAATGCAGGAAGTTGGGAGTAACTGATCTAGAAACTCCGCGAAGAGAATTATCACCATCCATTAAAGGAACATCGCAAATTGTAGCGAGATCTTTGAAGGTATTAGCGAATTGATTATCTCCCATTACTTGCCGAGAATCAGAAAAGAGGCCAGAGAGCTTAGCCATAAAAGATTCAGATGGAGAATCTTCATTTGCAGCAAGGTCATCATTATCCTCATCACTCTCTGTGTTTTATTGAGAAGGAATATTTGAAGGAGAGGAAGCACGGGTTTTTCTCTTCTTTGAAGGAGGAGCAGTTGGTTTTTCCCTGCGAAGAGCACCTTTGCCTTTATCACCAGTCCTCGCAACATTGGCAGGTTCTTCTATTTCAGCAATAATCTTCACACACAGATAGAAATAAGAAATAGAAGCAACAGTATACTGTTTAAAATCATAAGAGAATATTTCTTACCTCATCTGTGTATGAGCGAAGAGCTAACAAGGTATCATCCTTCCTAGTCCTGTGATATCTATCTTTCAGTTTCTGGATCTGTAGAATGTCGCAAGAGTCAGCGAACAAAAGAGTAAAGACAAGTAAAGAAATATAAAGTGGGTAACACTGGAAGAGACATACCTCTTTCTCCTTCTCGGACCAAGAGAATACCCAAGGTTGATAGGAAGGGCATTTGACCCAGCAATGTAAGGTCCTTTCAGCATCAAGGGAAAAACACACCATTTATCATCTTTGGGTTGGCGAGGAGTTTTGTTCTTACCAAAATGCCAATCAATGTCTTGCATGAGTATTTTAGCTTCATCAATATTATCTTTCCTTTTCAAGCGAATACCCCAACGAGTATTCTCTTTCTTCATGGAGATCAATTCATAATTTTCAAAGAAACTCGCTACTGTGTATTTTTCAGCAATTATCTCCAAGTCTGCGAATTTAGGATCCTTAAGTTCTTTGGAGTAAAGAGATCCTTTACCAGCACCACGGTTAGGGATTTCTAGCATCAGACGGATGCAATCCCCACTCAATTGGAAGATAGCTCGCGAAAATCCCGAGTGAGCGAGAATTTCATAGAACAGAGGAATATCTGGGTCATAAAGAGGAATGGGGAGACCTGCGAGAATTTGACTTGGCGAAATTATGATTGATTGATCATCACAATGTTGATCAGAGAAAATTTTGATAGAAAGAATTGACTTGGCACTTTCACCAGGAATGGTAGAAAGTGTGAAACCTTTCTCAGCAAGATCTTTTTGGACATCTTTTAAGTTTTTCTCATGTTTGTGGCAACTTGGAGGCATATATGAATATAGAGTATGGGAATGGATAAAAAGTAAGAAGATTGAAGAGGGAAGAATTACAGTAGCAGAACTTACGGAAGAACAATAGAGTTGCAGAGATGAGAGAATAAAAAGAGAAGAGAAAGTAAAAAGAAAATGAAAAGAAGAGTAAGAAGAATATATAAAGAAGATTTTTTTTACTCGAAGAAATAAACACCATTAAGGCGAAAAGATGTGAGCGGTGGAAAAGCAGCGGTTACAGAAGACGTGTCAAGAAATAGATGGAAGAAAGAATACGTGTGATAAATACAGAATATGAAGACATGAACAGTTGCGGCATTTCTCACATCATTCTCTACTTCGCATAGAAGATATGAGAAGAGGCAAGATGTAGGATCAGAATCTCGCAGCAATAATGCCTCAACGAAATTATTAACAACACAACACAGCAACGTCGCAGAATAACTTCAGAAACGAAATAATAAACGACGTCAGCTAAATCATGAGAAAAATATGATGGTCCTGCGAAAATTAGAGAGTTTGCGAGATTAACATTTGTAAGGTTGCGAGAATGTCACAAGCCATATCCGAAAATAAAAGTTAGACTAGCTGTCATCCACTATGTAAAACTCTATATATAAAGAGCCGATCAGCTGTAAAGAGAAGAGAGATCTTTTTTGATTGAGAAACAAGTAAATAGGAGAGAGAAAATCTAGAGTAGTGATTATTCTTGATTCCTTTATCTTTTCTTGTAAGATTATTCAAAGATTCATCAATAAAATTAAGATTGTTAATCTAAAATGAGTTGAATGTTAATGAAATCTTGTGAGGGGTGTAGTGTAGGATTTCCTGCAACTACACAAACATTCATTAAGCTTACTCATTATATTTCGAGAAATTCGTAAACTAAATAATTAGTTCTCAACTTGAAACTATTGTCTATGCAAGCTAGTCTAATTAGTTATGCGACAATCGTCTCAAGATAAAAAAGTGAATATAATTTGAGAAATAGGTGGTTCAGTCTTCACCTACCTTTTGTTGATGAAGTTCTCCAAAATTTCGATTGATCTTCGCCTTCAAACAGTAGAACACAAATGATGACTGGCTCATTTTTCAACTCCATTATCCTAGACCGAGACTTAATTAATTATAGCCTAGAAATCAAGATATAGTTTTGACAACAAGCTTGATATTGCAACACTTGTGAGTTCGACCGAGAAATGTTCTAGAAATATCTTGATTAATTTTTTGCACTCATGACATGCACCACTCTGGTAAGTTAGCGAAAATATAAAATTTATAATTATCACTTTGGGATCAAGAGCGCTAGAAGTAACGTTGGTGAGAAATTAGATTGCTATTTAGTTTTTCTTTGATTGTACTTGTGACTAACGCGTAACCATATTCCAGATAAGTTCTTGTTTATTATATGGTCATTCTCTTTTGCAATAAGGCCACTCAAGAACTTTGAAGATCGATCTATACAGATTCAAGTGATTCATAATTTGTGGATAGATTTATTAATGCACTAACGTCGACAGACTCCTTTGGAGTGATAGTCAATAGGGAAATAAAGTTATTTTGCAAATGCTACATTGAATATTTCGAAGATTGAAGAATTATAATATTAAGACTTCGACACATATATCTTGGTTTGATTATCTGCTTGATTGGGACTGAACAAGTGGTTTATCTTTGATAAACATAACCTTATGGATTAACAAGTTGTTTGCTTTTGCAAACACGATACTTGTAAAATCAAGTAGTATACATCGACAAATATAAACCTTGATTAATCTTATGAAAGGAGCTAATTTGATTTCGGATCATCTTTTGGATTCAAATGCGTTGTAATTAAATGAAAGATCCTTAACTTGGAATATTCATCACTTTGTATATTTGTAATTTGACCAAGTTGGAATCATTCAGTTTATCATTTGATGATTGATTGACGTCCTAAAGGAAACCTTAGTTGTTGGCTGTGGCGGGGTAGTAATAGTCTTCACGGTGGGTTATGGAATAACTCTTGATATAGTAACAGGCTCATGTAAAGAGATTCACATGCGTTTTCTGGATTGGTTGTAGGTGAGGGATACCGAGAAAACTAAGTAACTAGGGGGTAAATTATTTGGTCTTGAATACACGAGTTATATTGTAAGCAAAAGTGTAGTAGCTAAATTATACGAGTATTCAAAACTGGAATAGGTCCTTAGGGTTTTCTACCAGATAATTTTCCTCACTAACAAAGTCCTTGTGTCATGCTTTTATTTTATTTCTTCATTATAATTGTTGTTATTAAAATTAAAGCATAAATATTTAAATGAATAAGATCATATCCTAAGTTTATGCCATATAAGTAAAAACGAAAAAGAATTGGTGGTGTACCCGATACCCTTTTATTTTCATTAACGATATATTTGATTTTCAGTTTTAATGTGATGGACCTTATTCCATCAAATTTGATATAACAACTATGGGATCTGCAATAAGTGATAAAATTGGTCATATTATTTCATATCAATCGCCAAAAATTCACAATGTTGTTACCATGAACTAGCTAGGGGTGGTTTATGAAGCTATGCGGGAAGTAAAACCAAGAATGTGTTGGCGAAGTCAGATTTTTTTTTTATTGTTAAAAAACAAACGGCTTACTGTTAATGCAATCATATATACAGAGTAAACATTGTAAAAGTACCAAGATTGGCATAAAGTTTATCACTTTACTAAGTTGATTAGCTTCTATGTTGATACATATTTTAAAGGCTAGTTCACACTGCAAGTTGGAAGGTTTTCATATAAAAAGTCTTCTTATTATTGTCCATATCTCAAAATTTGTTTGCGGAAGAGCGGCACATGAGATGCATCTGCTTATGAATGATATCTTATCCCATACAAAAGTGCCTTTTGAAAATATACATCGGAAGACACGGTATTAATGAGAGATATATTAATCAGATAGTGGGAAAAAAAAAGTCATAAAAAACATACATTGATATGCAAGTTTGAAAAAACTGTGTCGATTAGTATTATTCGTAGATTCATTCTCTAGGATTTATAATTTAGGAATAGTGATAAGTTTACTAATAAATTTGTTGATTTTTTTTTAATTTACAATAATTATCACATGAAAAACTAGTTCTCTTTTAATAATCGAAACCTGATTATGAGGGAATTTCCTGTTTTTCGGATTTATGGAGATGTGAACGGCGAAAACTTGAGGCCGACGCACCAGATCATCTAAAAGCTAAGTTTGAAATAACCACAAGCTCAAGTTCAAAGATTTTTTCTTGGTACTGTGATAATTATGAGTCAAAGAAGATAATGATGATGAGGGATGTCAACGATAATGAGGACAAAGAACGTGCCAAGATCACAATATCTTTAAAATTTGAACTTATGGAGAAGTTTAAGCCAATCTGGATGCTTTCCATGACCTGGAAAGTAAACATGGCTTAATTCCATCAAATGAACATGCTGGCTTTAAAAAGTTTACTGTTTATACTATAATGAACTTTCACTATCAACATTAAATTCAACAATAGTTTGTGCAAAATCATCATTATGTTGACATAATAAAAAAAAGTATTAGCGTAAACATAATTTAGTATATGTTATTGTTAAAATATTAGTGTCCGTAATTGTTAGGTAGATGATGTATGTTTTTTTATTTTTTTTAAAATTTATGGTGAAATAGTATAAAATATTAATTAGTTAATTAATTGTTGATTAATCAGTGTCGTGTCTTTATCAGATAACATTAGTTGTATGTTTATATATGTATTTAAAAATTGATTTAAGAAAAAAAAAACTACAAACAATCCTTTAAAACTTTTTTTTTTTACCTCAAGCTAGTTCAGGTGATATAAATGACTAAAAACAAATTCAAGTATTCCACCTGTAATAATTTAGTTTACGTGTAAGCTAATCAACTTTGTTTTAGTTTGTCACGGAAGAGAGTTTGTTGGATGATAACTAATTCTTCGTCCATGAACCTGTTTTAAAAGTAGATGTATCCATGATCATTTAGGTACCCAATCATGTTGCTGTATCGCCCCCTAAGCTAGCAGCCGACTAATCCAAGAGGTTAACTGAATAAAGAGACACTAAGAATCTAAATCAATTACTTAAACATTTAATTAAGGAATCTGCTATCAAACTTAACCCAAAACTAACCCCGCTCAGAAATATATATACAATATCTCCTCTCAAATGATACATATACAATAATCATTTGGTTTACAAATAAAATATACAATATAATAATATATCAGATTATAACCAACTAAAGAAGTCAACTTCTCAGAGCTTTCGTTGTGCAACTCCGGACTGTCTCTGAAACTGAAAGTGGGAATAATTAATATTTAACTTCTAAGTAATCATAGGAAAGATTTGAAAAACAATACATGTTTTCGGAAACATTAATAGTAACCAAGTCACTAAAATAAACAAACATGTGTATGGACAAACTCCTTCGTCAAATAATGTATATATTGAGTGTCGACCACTTCCTTACACACCCTATTAGCCTATATGGTATCGACCAATTCCTTACACACCTATTAAGCATAAAAGCATAATTCATGTACATATAAATGAAGGAGCGTATCCTATACACCTATCAATTTCCTAATAAGTGTCGACCAATTACTTACACACCTATTAGGCATACAAATGGAAATTATTATTTCCCAAACAATTCATCAAGACAAACAAAGCATTACAATTCCTTTCCAAACAATGGAAAGATTAAAAGAAATAGAAGAACTTTCGGAATTTCAAATAAACAATGCATGGAATACACAATCAGATAATGCATGAGTTTGTTAAACATAAACTTTTGTAAAAGAAACAACAATGGTTACCAAAGAGTATTCCCACCTCTTTTGATGACAAGCCATGCCTACCTCGAGATCCACGATCCACTGGTTCATCATTTGAATCGATCGTTGTTAATAGACTAACTGTTAGTCACACAAGAATTCTAAGAAACTAGCCAAAAAGGCTCACACAAGAATCATACAAGTCTAACTAATGGTTCTAAGCTCATTTATGGTTCTACACCTCTTCAATATCCATCTCTTGCATATCTAAAGGTTTACTAATTTAATTAGATTGGTTCTATAGTCTATTAGATAAGACTTATGAACATCTACAATTTTGTAAAAGGAAGCAAAGGATAATTCAGACCACAAAGGGCTAATTCCTGATTAATAAGAAGAATGGATCTAAGCCCAAGTATACTGAACCAACCCATTAACCTAAGGCCCAATCCAATCGGTCAACAAACGGTCGCTAATAGTCACAGGTCTACTAACAGTCCATGTCAAGTCAAAGTCAAGGGTCAACGGTCAAATGAGTCAAACATGAATCGGTCAATGATTCAACTCGGGTCAAGATAGGGAAACTCAGTCTACAAGACTGATTCAGGTTATACAAACCAGGCCCTTGCTCAGGCCAAACATTCTACTGCTCCATCATGGTACAACATCAACAAACTCTATAGGCCAAAACCCTATTACAAACTGCATCCATCTATATTTATAATCAACAACACTATCTATATCAATTCAGTTATAATTATCGACAACCAAAGTTCTCAGCAATACACATTCTCAAATCAAACTTCATAATTCAACTACAACTGATAATTCAGTTTACCTGCAATTGCAGCTCTAAGAAACACCTTCTCCAATAATTATCATGACCTGCAATACATACACCACCAGTACAGTTCCAATACTTAAACTCATACTTCTCCAGTCACTAATCTTTCCCCAACCGCAACTTCTCAATTCTGTCTATCATTAATATCTACAATCACTCATTCATTCCAACTCTCTTAACATCTCCAAGATCATACACTTATCAAACCTTCATCACCTGCAACTTCAGTTGAACAACTCAATTATAACTCTCACAGCCTTGCTCAACTCAGTTCATATCATCACCACCAGCATAACACATTCATTCTTGTACTTCAACTCCCAACACAACTTCCTGCAACACTATAATCATTATCAACAGTTCATACATCCACAACATCTCCAAGTTGTGTACTTCTAACCCAATAACCACGCCACATGTAATACAACATTACCATTCAACCTGTAACTCAAGCATATTGTCATTCCAACAAAAGACAATTATCTGTTACTCAATACAATCCAACTATAACTCCAGCTACACCCTATAGCCATCTAAATAGTTACCTTCACATTCATCACATCATCTCAGGTAACTCATTTCAACTCTAATATGACTAGTAATCTCATAAACTCAAAACCAAAATAGATAACCGAACTATATTTACTGAGAACAAACAATTACCTCATGATACATCCTCTCAAGCAACTGATTTCGATTTCTTCTTTACTTGTACAAACATCTACCAATTCAACTCAAGCAAATGAATTAGATTCCTCTTTACTCTGACATGACTCATAAATCATATCAAAACCAACAACATATGCCAAACCAACTCTACTCTTCGTCTCTGGTGTGAGTCTCATAATCATCAACCTTCAGAACCCTAATTCATAAAATTGTGGAAGAACATGACAAACCTTAATTCTCAAATTCATCTTCAGAACAATTTCATATCACCAAATTAACAACGACCCCATCCTTAAACATGTAATGGCAACTCAAAACCAACATCAATTTTACTCGAATCCTAATTTAATTCCAGAATCCTAATTCTAATCTACAGCAGCATCGGCATCTCCTCTTCTTCTCATAACTGAACCAACATCAGCACCACTATCTGATCTTGATTATAATCCTCTTTTCTTAATCTCAGTCTCGTGATCTTGTTCTCCATGATCAATTCTCTGAAACCCTAATCTTCTTCTCACGATTTACAACATCATCTTCTTCTTCCCGGTTTCAAACAACCACAGTACTACCACAAAAAAGAAACCCATGATGTCCTGCCTAATTCTCTCGTCCTCACAGCCTCAGAAACTCAGAAGAATTCACTAGAGGTAAAGAACAGAAGAAGAAGCATGAAAGAAGAAGAAGAAAGAAAAAGAGAATAGAAGAATGACTTCTTAGCTCGAGTTTTGGTGATAAGGCCAAAGAATTTCTCCGCTACACCCACTCACTTAGACACGTGCAGCCACAACGTGTCTGTATTGCATCAATAACATTTTCCGAGAAATGACGATTTTACCTTTTATAGTAACCTGTTGATATCTGCCTCGTCCGGTATCCGAATGGCACGTTCGAGTAGTCCATTTCGCATAGCTTTTCAAGATCTATCGAATGGTACTAAATTCGAGTCTAGATCATTGATATATTAATTCTTATTAATTAACGTTCGTCTTAAACTAATCGAGTTATTATCGGCTAATTCGTCGTTTGACTGGTCTAATAGAGTTGACGTGCTTTAGGGTCCTTACAGTTCCACGCACGATATTCGTCTCTCTGCAATATTTTTTTAATGATTTTTAGTATTGAAGTTATAGTTATATATATATATATGCATAGGTTATGTATAATGAAATGTGGATCAAGATTTTTGTACCTATTTTTGAAATGGTTTATATATGCTTGGATAATTGAAGTTGTTCTGTGTAGTACTGCTTCTTGGTTGCAAGATGACAGGTAATAGATTCATTCATGGGTACACTGGAGGGCCTGAAGTTCCATTGGTGTTCAATTGTTTATGTATACTAACCTGCATTGCACAGTCCTAATTTAATAAAATGAATAAACATCAGAATTATAGTGGAATTTAATAAGTAATCATGCGAAGAACAAATGAGGTACGAGCTGCAAGTCTATATGATGTTTCTGCCACATCACACTTTGATCCCTCATACTAAATTGTTTCTATCACATCACATTTTGATTTTTGCAGTTGTTATACAATGTTTGAAGAGCAAAAGGTTGTATCGAAACCAAGAAAGCAACTTGGAAGTTCATGATTAAGAAAACATGCAGTTCTGAAATCTTTTAATAGTTCAAAACCTGTTTTCATACAATAATGCTCAAAGGTGCAAATCTAAGACAAAGACTGTTGAAAATTAACAACTGGAATAGCTGCGAAACAAGTTATGCAGAAATCAAAGCAAGTGACATCATAGTTTGTTTTGATTCCACTTTGTCCTCGATAAATAAAGTTTGTCTCTCATGTATTTTAAAATGGAATGTTATCTTATGGATGGTAAAATTGACGACGCCAACAAGATCTATGAGCCAATATAGAACATGAAACAAACCAAGACGCATAGTGAGCTCTAGTTGGATCAAACGATTCTCCAAAACTGATGATGTTGAGAACATTGGAGCCTGAAAAGAAGAGGTTATGTTCGGTGCGTTTTGTATTTAACCTGGATAGGAGTCCTAATAGCCTGTTTGGATACTGAAGTGCTTCTGAGAAGTGCTTATGGACTTCTCAGAAGTACTTCTAGAAGTCAAAATTATTGAGAAGTTAGTTTGGCTACTAACCAGAAAAACAAAAAAAAAATCAGCAAGTTTTAATGGTAGATTTTCTGGGCGATTAAATTCATGTTGCTATGATTTTTACCAGCAATGTTAACAAATTTTATTCAACCATGAAAAAAGAAGAAAATTGTTCTATCACTTTACTTGGGGTTAATGAAGAACACAAATTTAGGTTTTGGAAAAAATGGTTCCAATCGGATTACGAGAACAATAAATTGGTGATATGATCTGCTAAGATCTCCAAGAAGAAAAAAAAAAACTAAGATTACTATGTTGATGGAACTAAAGATCTGATTAACATGAATAAATATTAGGTATAAAACGTGATTTAAAATAATAGAAAAAATTGATTAGGAAAGACAATAAAAACATAATAGCCGATCAAAAAAGAAAATAAAATCCATTTCAAAAACCCAGATTGAAGATCATAAACTGTTACATCTAAGTATTGTGATAGATCTTCACACGATATATCTTGTTTATATTTCCTATATTCATCTTCATCAGTATCGAAATAAAACAACAAATGGGTTTATTTGTAGAAAGAGAAAGTAAGGAAAGAAGAGAAACAAAACCAGTGATTTCAGTGAAAAGTCGATCTCTCAGAAGTAGAAAAGCAAAAAGTTTTTGCTCCAAAAATAAGTAACTCATCTACTTCTATAAGTCATTCCTAAATCTGGTTACCAAACAGACTTATGACTTTTTAACTTAAAAAAACAAAAAAGCTACTTATATATTTGCATCCAAACGACCTATAAGAATATCTGTTTCACAAGTTAGGTCGTGGTTACAATGTTATCTACTTAGCAGGGGGAATGAAGACTTGGATGATACTTTGATGCACCTGGGGGGAATGCGCGAGTTTGGCGTGAAATTTTATAGGTTGCTCAAATAATGTACGAGTGTCAGGAACAACATTTCAAGTCCGTATTGAAGATTTATAGTTTATCGTATCAACTAATCTTATGGTGCATTATGTGATCATAGTTAACGCATCAACTCTAGTGAGGTGTATGCATTAATCTTAAAACACTCGGAAAGTTTATTTTACACTTTGGAATGTATTTTTTTTTTTTTTGAAACATTCTTAGAATGTTCTGGCATGTTATTCTAGTCAACCTTTTCTATTGATATTGAACAATCCTATTATAGGGGCGGTGGTGAATAGGAAAAAAAGGGTCATTACATGGTAATTCCAAGTGCCCCTTATAAGAAAACAGAAAATGACTAATTGATCCTTACATAGTTTAGTGTTGATAAACTAGTTTAATTTTGATAATCAAGTTTCACTTATATTTACTCTAAAACAAATCAAAATCAGATTTTTAGAGGAGAAGAGAAAAAAGGTTTAGAGGAGAAGAAAAAAAAACTTTTGTGATATTTGTGAAACCCTAGATTTTGATTTCACTCAACAAAAATGAGTGATTCCAGTGGCAAATTTGAGATGAGTGAATCTCTATATGATAGAGAAAACAAATACTACATACCTCTTGACGGAGATCCTGATATGGAGTATTTGTTAGATGGTAGAGATGTTTTAACCCAAAATGAAGGTCAATCTCAACCAATTGAAGAAATTAGCCAACAAACTGAAGAACCAAAGCCTGAAAATGACCAGGTATACTTCTAAATTAGTTCCCGTTAGCTTTTTGTCGCTCAAAATTATCTAAAGTACGTAAAAAAATCGAAACTTTTAAAATTTCAGAAGAACTTACGGTTGGGATTTAGCTAGTTACCAACCGTAATGGAGGATGTGGTTCATTAGAACGGCTACAATCTTCGTCAACCTTCTTCTTCGACATCTCTAATATAGTTTTCAATCAACGATTATCAATTTTTCAAATCGCCGATTAATCGAGGACGATGAAAAATCAGTTTTAATGGAGGAGGAGAAGAGAATATGAAGTTGAAAAAAATGGATTTTTAACAAACTGTCACACTTGCAAATCCCGAGTCAAGAAAATGCCACCGTTTTTTCAGAGTTTATTGAATGCCACAACCGTTAGTTTTTCCGTCAGGACCCACGCACTTGGTCTTTTTCGCTGACTCGGTCAAAATAATTTGTCGCGATTTACATATTTACCCTTGAAAACCCTATTATACTAGTCATGGGTTCACCATCTTTCCCCGTTAGTTCTTTCTTCTTCCTCTTTCCCATGTTCTTCTCTTCTCGTGTTTCCGTGAGAAGATTTTGTGATTATGATATCAGAAAATTAAGAGAAACGTTAAGAGTTGATTGTCGGTGATGCTGTTGTGATTGTTTGAGCACGGGATGAAGAGGATGGAGTTGCTGCTGTAGATCGAACATAGGAGTTCTGAAGTTAGGGTTGTTGTCAGATGTTGAACAAAGGGGTTGAAGTTTAATTAATGTTCTGAAACCATTTTGAAGATAAATCGAAGAGCTAGGGTTTTTTCTGTGGAGAAAAGATAACTTAGGATGTCTTTGATTTGAATCCCGATTGGTGGGTCGATTTAAATTTGAAGCAATGGTTTGAGTATTAATTTGAAGAATTGAGCTGTATCCACAGAAAAAACATGAATTGAGCTGTTGTGATTGGTGGGTCGATTCATGTTTAAATCCCGATTCAATTTGAAGCAATGGTCGATTTCAATTTTTTGAATTGGGATTTACAAGTGTGGCAGAGGGTTTGAATCGGGATTTAAACATGAATTGAGCTGTTGTGATTGGTGGGTCGATTTCAATTTGAAGCAATGGTTTGAGTTCGTGGAGTTGAATAAATTGGGATGCCGTTCTCTGCTGAGTCTCAGTCGATTGAGGCAGTGCTAATATCAAATGGTGGATGCCTACCGTTCCTATACATGACTTCTTCAAACAGCAACCAAGGAATTGAATCGGGGGTTTTGATGTAATCTGAAGATGGGTTTTTGCCCAATTTGGTTTTGATCAAATGGTGGTCATGAATTACAGGAGACGGTGGCTGAGATTGGGTTTAATGGCAGTTGTTCTTGCAAATTAGAAGACATGAGAATCAATGGGTGGCAAGTAGTGTTCGAAGTTCACTTGCATTGCGATGGGCTTGATCTGAAAATGGTGTTAATTGTTCTTATGGCTGATCGAGTGTAAGGAGGATAGAATTTGGGGTTCACTGGATATTAGATCCATGAGATTTTAGACTAACTGATGAAGAATTTTAAATATACAAGGAAGAAGATGCTCATTCTGCCGTTCTCTTTCTCACAAATCAGTCGGATCAGTTGAAGGTGTTGTTCCGTCCAAGTGAGAAGACGGAGAGAGGCAAGGTGTATACGCTGGCTGATGGTTCAAGTAGAGTGGTGACGAGATGGAAACCAAAATCGCATTTTAGTTTTCTACCTGGCTGGATTGTATGGGGTATTTTGGTCTTGGTCGAGAAGCAATTGGTAGTAAACAAAGACGTTGCAGTCTGTTGGGCTTTATCTGCAAGTCGAGAAATTGGTATGGAGTCTCGTCGTTCTCATGATGGTTCATGGAAACAGAACAACGCAATGGTGATTGAATTGGTTATAGACGGGTACACTATGAATTTGAGGGTGTATATGTCTTTTACTAAGCTGGATAACTGCCACCTATGCATTAACTGATGCCAACAGTTTTTTTGGATGGAAAAGGTCAAATGTGTGGCATTAAATAAACTCTGAAAAAAACGGTGGCATTTTCTTAAACTATAAATTGGAAGTGTGGCACTTTATTAAAATCCCAAAAAAAAATGTTTTGATTTTTCTGATTCCATTAGGTTAAAAATAGGGGAGCACAATTCAGTCTTTTCAACCAAAAAAGTAAGGATAAATCAGTCCATTTAAGGTAAAAAGGATACTCTAGTCAATTTACACCCCCTATAAGACATCCTCTAACCAACTAAAGGGACATTGTTATCACACTTGTCGCCCCTCTAATGGAACATGCCCCCTATAACAAGGATTGTAATTGAAAGTTCAGAGAAACCACAAAAGTGAATTTATTGTGTCAATGAAAACGAATTGGGAAAATATTGTCCGAAGCAAGTGCCCGTAATTCCTGTAAACAAAACGCTCAGTTTTCCAGGCAAGTGTTTACATGTTCTCACTCTTCTTTTCCAACGCAAGATTGTTATTAGGGTACCAAATTGTTTGGGGTATACCTAATTACATAGAGGACAAACTAGCAATTGCCTTTGGGTTGGTACACCCCCCAACAATTTGGTACCTATTAGCAGCCTTGTTCTTTTCCTTGATTTTTTTTTGTATACAAAATGAAAGACAAAAAGAGAAACTATATTTCAGAGAGAAGTGAAAAAAACCTGGCTTGATTGGAGTATACCTAATGAAGCAAAACCCAAGACATTTTGAAGTAAAAGAAGACACCCCTTAACCTTGTATTTTCTAAATGGCTAATATGTCCTTGTTTAATTAACACTAAAACAATCTGATAGGTTAATTAATTCCGTTTAGTTGAGTTAGATTAAAACTTTAAGTTATGAAATATTGTTTTTGATTGAACTTTCGTGGGATGATTTTTGATGATTTTTGTTTGGAGAATATCTCTTGCAACGAAAATGAAGTACACAACCGAAACACTTCTAAAAAGAGGATTGCAAATCTATTGTATGAAATCATACTCAAAATCAAAGAAGAAATCCACACTTTCAGTTTTGAAAGTATGAAAGGTCGGCAAGGTCGACTTATGAAGATCATGCCGACCATTTTAGGCCGTCAAGATCGACGAATGAAGACAATGCCGACTTATTATGGCCGACAGGGTATACAAATGAAGAAGGTGTCGGCTGTAATATTTTTTGACACACAGGAGACTGTTATAAATGCGTATGTAGTCGGCATGGTATTGATTTATTACCTTGTCGACTTTTTGTAGTCGGCTTTTTCTAACTTTCTTACCTCGTTGGCTAGAATTTAGCCGGCATTGTAGTAATCTTATAACCTTGCCGACTTTGGTTATCCAAAAAAAATGAATTCTAATAGATGAAATTCATTTTATTCTTGCAATTTTGGTTACTACATTGATTGAAACATAAAATACAACTCCTTGTTGACGGAAAAACGAATGCACTTAGCACGTGCATCAGACCTTTGAACCCCTAGGCGACCCTAGTGGACGAGTTATAGTCTCGTGAGGGTTTACATATAGATATACCCACAAAACCTATACAAAAACTTCTAAATCCATCAATCTTCCTCCTCCGAAGACGATATAGCATCCAAGTAGTCCGAGTTATCCTCCGGGATTCTTTCTGCCAAGAAGTGATAGCTTGTATCAAACGCGAATGCTTCCCCTTTTTCCTCCAAGTAGCGCACTTTCACGACTTCATGCTACAAAAACACAAAAACAAACTTACATTTGTTAGTGATGTTTCATTGGAAGATAAAACAACATGGGTTACGTAAAAAAAAATCACAAAAATACTTACAAATTGTGCAATGGACAAGGTGAAGAGGCGAGTGTTGAAAATCCGAGGTTGGAGAGCTAAAAAGGCAAGTATCGCGCTTTCGATGACTAAGTGCCTCTCATGGACTTGTGGAACACTTCTTTCATTAGGATTCCAAAACTATTGGCTAAATTTGTTGTGTACCCTAGCCCAAAAGGTTGTGGAATCCATCCTTTCGGAGGATTGACGTCTAAGTCGTTTTTCCGCATACCAACCTTTGGTGATTGCTAAATCTTCATTAGAATCAAATGAAGCCATTGTTATATGTAGAGATCTATAGGGTGAGTTAGATGGAGTGTATGAATATATGAGCTTTGGAGAGTATAAGAAAATAGTTGTTGTTTTGTGGAGATAAGTAGTGTATTTATAGGATGGTGCCCAAATTTGTCCGTTATAGCGTATAAGTATAAGTCAATAAATGCAATTATACTTGCATAAATTTGAAATTTGAATCCGCCGGAACGATTTTTATTTCCCCAGTATGCCGACTAAGTTTGGCAGGCAGGGTCGAAATTTTGTTACCATCCCGACCTTATGATGATTTTAGGCATCAGGAGATCATTTTCTTCTTTGTAACCGCCGGAAATGTATTTGGTCATTAGCATGCCGGCTACAATAAGGCCGGGAGGGTAGGAAATTATAACCATGCCGACCTTTAATGATTTTAGGCATCATGAGAACATGCAATTTTCTGTTTAACCGTCGGAACGGTATTTGGTCACTACCGTGGCGACCATGATGTGGTCTCAAGGATCAAAATTTATAACCATGCCGATCTTTGATGATTATTTTAGGCATCAGGAGAACATGCAATTTTCTGTTTATCCGTCAGAACAGTATTTGGTCATTACGGTCGGCAAGGAACATAATTTATAACCATGCCGGTCTTATGATGATTTTAGGCATCATGAGAAGACTTTTTATGCAACAAATAGCCGACGGGGTCGATAAGATAGAACTCTACCGGCTGTATAACAGCCGAATTGGTAATGATTTGATTACCTTGCCGACCCTGGTATTCAAGCATTTTCTGATATCAGGGCCGACAGACTGACAGTTCAAAACCTTGCCGGTCCTGGTGTGGTCGGCACTGTAACTTAAAAAAAGCATGCCGGCATAAGTATTGAAACTTTACGTAGATAAAAAAAACCATTCATTCAACAACTAGAAATCCAACACTTGTTGTCCAAAATACGAAAACATGTCCCGTAAACCTTAAAAAAACATTTGTTTGACCTTTAACCTTAACATTTGTCCAACACAACATAAATAAATAAACTAGGAAAGCATTCATTCACCACCACGACCACTACTACTACCTTCACCACCACGAGCACTACGAGCCCTCTTTTTATCAGCATTCATCTTGGCTTGTGCTTCTCTCCTGGCTCTTTCTTCCCTATTTACTTCAGCATCAACTTGCTTGAACAATTCATGGGCATCCTCATTGTCAATATTGCAAGCATAGTCAATGTGCTTGCTTTGCTCTTCAATCGACAAAGGCTCTCCTCTGTCTTTCGCGCAACACAATACCTTCACAAAGGTCTTCAATTGCTCCTTCTATTTTCAATTAAACAACAAACAATTAATAGAATGATTACATAATGTAATCTTAAAATAGTAAGAGAAACTCTAAAATACTTACAAATAACTTAAGACTTATTGTTGGGTCTTTCGATGCCATCTTCCTCTTACGAGTCAATTCTTCAGCAGTCATTTCCCTAATCACAGTAGGACGAGCCCAACCCAAGTACCACGCCATGTATTTCTCACTGGCTTCACGACCGGTGGTCACCTCGTCCAAAAGACTCACATCAATTTTACGGCCACGTCTATTGTCCCAATGTTCTTGAACTGGCGCTGGATCGTAAGAGACGTTAATAGTTTTTTGGGACGTGGTGCATTCAGCCATTTTTACAGTAAAGAAAGGCTTATCTCATCGAAATGAGGTTCTTCTTGGACGTAATCCAATTGTCGCATTACCCGATGTGGATCGTACATTGAATATCCTCCATCGCACAACATCAAGGGTCCATAATATAATGCAACTTCATCTCTCCTTTGGATTAAACCTTGTTGTCTAGCATCTCGATATAGATCAAATATCACATCATCCGCAGTCAATTTGTCAATGGCCATTCGGAGTTTGATAAGTTGTTGCGGCATTTCCTTATCATGAGTACCCTTAAAACTCTACCTTTGCCCTCTTGGCTTATTAACCGCAACAGTCGCATCCACTTTGACGTAGGAGTTGGTTTTGAACAAAGAAGGGAAGTGCTCATATATCCAAACCTTTGCAAAAATAAATAAAAATAGTAAGATAAGAATCTTATCTTACGAGAATTTTGCAAATATAAATAATTTAGACAATACAATTACCTGGAAGAGACATATGTTTCCGTTAACTTGCTTGGTGAGTGCCCTAGAACCCTCTGTCAACTCATTGTTCAAGAAGGCGACCACCGCAGTACCCCAAGAATACTCACGCACCTTATCTAAGGGATCCATTAGTTGCAAATAACTGGCGTCGACCAAGCTTCCAAAACTGTCGGGGAAGATACATTTGCCTAGGACGTAAAGCAGATAAGCTGACGCGGTAGCATTGATTCGCACCGGGTGCACCCTTCCTTCCTCATCAAAGATTTTCTTGGTCCCAGATAATGTGTCCCTCAACAACTTCAGATTAAACTTCTTGGTTGGACTACCTTCTTTCATCTCAAGCATAGACTCCGTCTCAATCTGATTACAACCGAACATTTTATGGCTCAATTTGTAAATATCCTTGAAAGAAAAATCATAATTGAATCCCTCACACACTGTTTTTCCCTCAATCTCGAGGCCTAGAATTTGATGAGCATCATCGGGAATTATCGCCATCTCACCGAATGGGAATAACATTGTATCAGTCTCTCCGTAAAACCTCTCACAGAATGCAGATACGACAACTCTATCATGCTTAATATTCGAACTCTCTACCGCAGGCCACAACCCGGAGTTCTTGACAATAACTTTCACCTCCTCACATTCTAGATCAAGATCCCAAGTCTTAGTCACTGAACACGAAGATCGGCTCCTCAAGAGACGGGCGACATGCTTGTGATCCTAAATACCAAAAAAATAAAATGAAAAAAAAATACAAACACTTGACGCAAATTTAAGATAGATACACACTTGAATAAAAAACAAAGACGGATTGAGAGTACTTACGATAGTATTATGGATCGTACATGCCCAAGAGTCTTTGTATCTAAAAAGAACTTCTCCACCATCTCTTGGGGTCCCCCTTGGAC
Organism: Papaver somniferum; assembly: GCF_003573695.1. Lineage (NCBI taxonomy): Eukaryota > Viridiplantae > Streptophyta > Magnoliopsida > Ranunculales > Papaveraceae > Papaver > Papaver somniferum. The sequence goes on from NC_039362.1 coordinate 203,328,144, forward strand.
GCTCACCTTTTTTCAGTGTAACCATCAAGTGAGGGGAAGGCATGTGGGAATTAGCTGATTTAGTGATCACTCTTTTCTTCTTTCCGGTTTCAGTTGAAGCTTGGGTTTGTTCAACATTAGCTTCAGTTTGTTCTGCATCACCTTCTTCTTATTCTTCTTCTTCTTCTTGTTCCTCTGCCTCTTCAACAATTTCATCCTCCATATCCTTTTCTTTATCTCCATTACCATCATCATCATCACCATCATTACCTCCTCCAACATTAGGTATTTCTTCATAACCATCATCATCATCATCATTGTTACCTCCTCCAGCAGCTGGAGTTCTTTCATCAACATCATCACCTCTTCTACCAGATGGAATTGATTGGTCTTCATCTGGAGTATCGTCTGAATCACTGGGTTCCGATGGTGGTTGAGAATCATTCGGTACACGGATCTTGAGCGTTCCCGGCACAACGAATGCCCCTCGATGTGTTAAAGTCAAGATTTTATCACCAACACTAGGAGGTCTTGAAGGAGGACTAAGAGCATTCATAGTTTTCTTCTTTTCCTTTTCCAACCTGAACAAGAACAATTAAGAAAAAAAATTACAGGTCGGCAGGGTCGACATATATAACCTATCCGGCGGAACAATGGCCGGAAGGGTCGATATCTAAATTACATGCCGGCTAAAGAGCAACCGGCAGGGTATCATTCAAATAACCTGCCGGCTTATGACAAATATGAACACAGTAGATACAAGGATTTTCCACATTACAGGTCGGCAAGGTACATTACCCATATATTGCCGGCCAACTAACAACCGACATGGTTTTATCCAAATACAATTTCGGTTTTAAAAATTCAAGGCATCAGGAGACACAAAAAACTTGAAATACAACCGACAAGGTAAAAAGTTATAACCAACCCGGCTAAATTTTTTTTTGTCGCCGACAGGGTCTGAGGTTGAATAACTTGCCGGCCCTGCAAGTACCAGTTACAGGTATTCAACAACCGACACGATCTTCAACCAAAGAGCCTACCGCCCAAACCCTAACCATGAAAATCCGGCAAGGTCGATAACATAATACCTTGCCGGCGACAATAAATGAAAATCAAAGAATCGATTTTTCTGACCTAATTTGACATGCAAACATCAAATAGATGTAATAGAGTGAGTTTAAGTAAGCCCTTACTTTCTTAAGCGCACAATTTCTCGTGTTTCAGCGACTGCGAATTCTCCTTCTTCGACGGTTATTTTCTTCACTTTCTTTTGAACCAAACTTGCAATTCCAGGGTTATACTCATTGGGTTTTCGATTAGCGTCTTTCATACGAGTTCCCTCCGCCGTGGTGGATCCATTGATGAAGATTAATCGGAGTTTCCTAATCGACGATTTCAATGAATTAATCGACGAGTTTTGATTGTGGTGGGGGTGATGGAGCCGGTATGGTTGTGGAGGAGAAGAAGAAGAGAAAAAGAAGATGAAATGAAAAGATTAAAGCTGATTTAGGGTAATAGGTTTTTAAAGGGTAAGGGTAGTTTTGTAACTTACCTATTAGGACTCCCCTTAAAACCCTTAAAAAGAGTCCCTTTAAAATTGGGTATACCCCAATTAATCTGGGTATACCCCAATCAAGCCAGGAAAAAAAGTATAGAAAAACTACTCCAAAACTAAGTTACTTTTCGATTTTCCTTATTTCCTATCCCTATTTTTCCTATTTCCCATCCCTTCACAAAATTTAGAATCAATTTATTTTTTGATTTTGATTTTTCCTATGTACCACCTAAAAGAGTCAAATTGACTTTGACTAAACTATTACCATCTTTATCCATCTCTTTCTTCATCAATCTCTCATTTTCATTAAACAAAACCAAAAACTATTAAATTATATACCAAACAAACTAACCAACAGTAGCCCCATTTTTTTAAGAACTTTTTTAATCACCTATGTGCACCTGCAATCCCCAACTTTTTTCTTTTAATTTTCGAAGAACTAGTCGTCTGGTTATGGACGACAATTCATGAACTCAGTCGTCCAGTTACTTACGACTACAAATGACGACAGTTAGCTGGTTTTGACCGACTCACATTAATCAATATCGGTACCTCTCTTTTCAAAACTTTACACAACCGCCAAGTACCAATTTAACTCGACTGTTAGTGGCCTCCGATGGAGCATAAAATTTACTGCACATATGCGATTGTATCTAAACATTATGCCCTGCCTTTCTAAAATCTCTAATGATTCCAGTCATCCATATGTGATTCTATCTAAACATTACGGCCCTCTAATTTATATAAGTAATTAATCCAGCATCAATAACGATGAAGTACTTGATGTGCAAAGTGCAAACTCAAGCTCGCAATGGGTTCACTATTTTCTTTTGCTGTTCGTTCTCTTTTCATACTGTCTTCTTCCTTCGTATACTTCTTAATTCTTATGTTGTCACGCCTGTATATAATGAACGACCATAATAGAATAGTGCATCTCCAATTTTGAACGACTAGTTCATCTAAAACCTTAAAAAAAGGAAAATTACGAGTAGTCAATCAAGAATTCAAAATAGAGTTAATTAATGAAACAAGTCAACCGGAAGTGAACGACTAGCTCTTTATCACCGTAATACCAACAAGATTGGATTTAAACCTATGATTATACACTCAAAAAATTACAATAGGTATTTTTTTTATTTTGATTTAATATTCCTTACCGTTTTTGGAGGCATCTTTAGAGACAAAGCCAAAACTAGATGTAAAGCTTAAAGAAAATGGGATTGAAGGTGGCGGTGGATTTTGGAGATGAGTAAGAGAAGTAGTGGTCGGAGGTGGAGGTGGAGAATAAGAAGTGATGTTGTAATTTAGGTTTTTCTCGTTTGTTTTTGCTCGTTGTTGGGTAGTTGTATTATTGGGTGTAAATAAAATGTCAAAGAGATGGGATTTAAGATATATGAATGTATATATCCTAGTTTAATAGGGGCCATGAAATTTTGTTTGCTCCCCAAAATTTTCAGGAGTGTAAATATCGCAATATGAATATACTATTTTACCTTTCACTAATTGAAAATCAGTTTCACTAATTAACTACCCTAATTAAGGCCCCTAATCTATATATCCTAATTAAATCAAAGAGAAAATCAGTTTCTCTTTTCATTTTCATCTTCATCTTCCTCTCCTCCCTTTCTCTTCTCCACCTCCACCATTAACGACTTCACCTCCACCGAAAAGGGAATGGCTCCAATTAGAGAGTACGTGAACTTAAACCCACCTCCTATTCGATGTTTTGGTTGTTTTTTGATTGTGTAATCGAGATTGGTAACTGAAAAATAGAAGTTACAGAGTGAGAGTCGTTAGTATCGAAGAAATAATACCCTAACGACTCTTACATTGCATGCTTTTTCTATGAAAAATCGTTAACCTGTTAGTGTAAATATGACGACCCTTGTTCTGCTATTTCGACCTTTTGTGTCCTAGAATAGAGTCGTCGCCATATTAGGTTGAAGATGGCGACTGTAGTTTGACGACCCCAAATTAGTGCGTAACGACTCTGGGTTGAACTTGAACTGCCTTCTGTTGGAGAAAACGATAGAGTCGTCAGTAGTATATAATCCCTAGACTAGAGTCCTCAGTAATCTATAATCCCTAGAGTCGTCATCTCTTTTATAGGGTCGGCAGTTACTTGTTTGACGACCCAAGTTTAATCTTTAACGACCCTTTAAGGACCAAAATCATCCTCACTGTCCAATTTTTGCAAAGAGTCGTTACCTTGTAAATTACAGTCGTTACCTTATAAATTACAGTCGTTACTTTGTAATGAAGAGTCGTTAGTTTGTTAGAGCATATCATTGACGACTGTTTAACTGATAGAGATAAAGTTGATGTCTTATAATATTTTTTTTTCGTACTTGGAATGTAGTGACAAGAAAAGGAAATACAAGGTTGAAATCACGATAACTCCTCCTTCGAAATTTCCCCGCAACGATTGAGCTCCACGATTGCTACTTTATCTTGGAAGGCACTATGTATAACTACGCCATATATGCTACTTTATTTCATTTTCTTCAATGCAATGCTATGCAAGATGTATGCCTTTTACGAATCAATTAAATGATTCTATGAAATCAAAAAATATGATATTCCAGTCCAAGAGTCGTTAATATATATAACTATCCAACCTAACGACTACAAAAAAAATTCATAGGGCCGTCAGTGAATATAACTAAATTTATGACGACCCTTGTTGTTCTATTTACAGGAAGTTTTAGCTTTAGAGTCGGCAACATTAAAAGAAAAAAGACTAACGACTCTGCGTGACCTAGCTGAAAGAGTCGTCAATGTTCATCAAACAACGCTAACGATTTTTCATAACATGTAAAAGTTGCAGGTGAAAGTCGTCAAAATAATCTCAAAAAGGCTGACGACTACAGAGAGTCGTTAGTTTATCCTATACCCGACTATAACGATCATAACACTAGATGTTTCAATGGTGGCCATCAATCGACCACTTGGAGTACCATTCAGACAATTTGAAGAGTATAGGAAGTTTACCTGATTGTTTTGGCCTTGGGGTTCCTCATTTTGAGTGTTGGTTCCTTCATCTTGAGCAATGAGATCTTCATTCCAACCATTGTTCATGCCTTCCTCTATCAACATCTCCTCATCAAACATCCAACCCATATCATTAGTTGAGACAATCTTACCAACAACACAATCATTGTTGTTATTTGAAGCTTCACCAATCTCATTCCCTCAACTTGAATCACTCATTTGTAAAAACCCTAGGTTTTCCTCTCAAAACTCCTCCTCTTCTTGTCAACACATAAAACACATTTTCCATAATTTTTTTTTTCCTAAAATGAGATTTTAATCTAAATACACTTACCACACTAATCAAACTAATTAATTCATAATACTAATCATATAAGGGCAGTTTTGCCATTTAGAAAATATTTTTTTAAGGGGTTACTCAAATTAGGATTGGGTGACCTTTTTTGTCCCGTAATGCATGGACCCAATTAGAAGTTATGGCCCCCAATTAAGCTAGGATATATATGAGTGATAGTTAGGATTACTGGGGATGAGAATTAATGTGGATGGGAAATAGGGAAAGTGGGGATAGGAAATAGGAAAACCTACTTTTCTGCTGTTACCAAACACCTTCAGAAACCCGCGACTTCTGAACTCAAGGCAGTTCTTTCTAGTTTCTCCCGTCTCTCTTTCTTTTTGGCTGTGTGACCTAGAAATTTTCAGTTCCATTGAGAAAATGGATGTTCTACTAGGATCAATTGATGTCCGAGAACTTCTACCAACTCAAGACATTGAAGAATCATCTCCACTTTCAGCTCCAGATCTTCATCTTCTCATTGATCGTTTACAAATTCGATCTCTCCACATAAAACAGAAAGTAAAAGACTACATTCTCTCTCACCAAACCGAATTCTCTCAAATCTTCACTTCCTGTTCCGATTCCATCTCCAAGACTGAAGAAATCTCAGCAGACCTATCTAATGTTGTTCGAATTCTATCCGACAATAATATCGATATCGAAATCAGGGATGCATCGAGGGAGATTTGTAGTGTGAGGAAGGATTTGAAGGAGAAGAAAGAGTTGTTGAGTTTGGTGAAGATAATTGTGAATTTGGCGGAGAGGTTGAAATTGGTTAGGGATGATTTAAAGGTTGGGAAGTTGATTAATGCGGCAGAATTGTTAAGGGATTTGAAGAAGGATTTGTTGATTGTGGATGATGATCGGAAGGAGGTTGGTGGTGGTAAGAGAGAACCGGTTGTTTTTGAATTGTTGAGGAAGGAGTGGTTTGATTGTTTTGATGAGTTTCAAGAGGTTTGTGTTAGGGTTTTGGGTAATGCGATACGTTTTGATTCTGGAAATGGTAGATTGAGAGTTGTGTTTAAGCTGAGTATTGAGAAGATGAAAGATGTGGAGCTTCTTATGATTTTGAGAGCAATGGAGGTCGGTATGGTTTTGCCCTTTGATTTATACACTGTTAGTTGTGGCACCTGTATCAATTTTGTTGAAATTTCGTGCTCAATTGTAGTTTTGTGATGTGCAGGTTGCAGGAGTACTTGATTATGGGCTTGCGAAGGTGGCTGACTTAACGGTCAAATATATTATAATTCCAACAGTAAATGATGAGTGTAATTTCCATCTCGTAGAAGAATTACATCCTAACTCGGAACAAATGGATGAGGCAATTCTCAGTCTAGTCGTTTTGTCTTCTGATTCTAAGGTATGTTCTTTCACTCAAAGGCAGTAGATGAACTTGACTTCCATACCATTTTGTTCCTTCAGTTGAAGATTAAAAACCTTATAAGTAATAGAAGCAGGGAAATATACTTCCAATGACAATGTCACAATAGAAATGCTGTAGTTTTTCTTTTAAATGTTAAAACATGTTGGGCATTTGTTTTACTAAATGTTTATAAATGGGATTTGTGATTTCCAGTTCTGCACTAGCACTCGAAACACTAGTTTTAGAAATGTTCCTGTCATTTGTTTAGGGATCTGTCACGTCTTTTCACTACATTGTGTTATCTTATCAGTTCACATTTGTTCGTTAGTCTCTCTATTATCTTAAGAGTTTGTAACTTTTAGAGCTAACTCCACTTTTTTTAGCGGCAAGTCATTATGTTTCTAGCCCATTTCCTTGAAATTAAGAGATGATCTTTTTTAGGGGATCCAAGCGGCATGCTCATCAAATTCTCGACTAATATTCTGATATCTGAATTTCATATGCTAGCACTAAAACTTTTTAAGCTACCTTGCGTTCAGTACTTTTTCATTCAACCGTTTTTACATAAATCTTAGATCCATTACGACAGTTTATGATCACCACTGGCCAACTGACCACGGATTTGTAACCACTGCAGTACTCCAGTATTTCTTCTGATATCTATTTGTTTAGTTTTCATCTTGAATAATAGAACTATCCCAAGATGTTGCTGATAATGTATGACCAAATAACACATGTTTTATCCTTCAGTCCGTGTTGATATTATTTAACTATCTGCAGGTTGAAAGCACAAACATTTATTCTAGGCTAATTCAAGCTATAAGTTTTATCCACAAAACAGTATGCTTCCAAAATGGTAGATGGATGATGTGTTTTGGAAGACTGGCATGGCCAAGGATTTCAGATCTGGTTATTTCCAAATTCCTTTCCAAGGTATGATTTTACCTCCTTTTGTTGGACACTTGGACCCATTAAATCTTTCGTCTGTGAAATATATTGGTTCTACCATGCTGGGATCTTACATCATATATATATTAAGTTATAACTAACGGAAACGGTTAGGAGATAATAATCTCAAAGCAAGCACTAATTGGCTAGCAATAGCATACTATGATCGTAATTGCTTATGTAATTATTATTAAATTGGCCCATCAACCACTTTTTATGAGTTAATAACAACATGAGTTTGATGCTATCCAAAATGATATTCTTCACTCAACTTTGTGCTTCAAATGGAAAGAAAAAATTTGCACCCTGACTGAGTAAGATGTTATCTCCTTAGCTTCTGGTTGTACTTTATCGATTCATAAGTTGGTTTGCGTGTCAATATATGCTTTGATGTGCTAATTTTGTTTGTGTGGTATGTGTTTCATATTTTGTTGGTATGCTAATATTGCCATATATGTATTAGTTTAACTAACGCATGGCCATATGTTAAATTAAATGAGATTGTTACGGATTTGAGTGCATCCCAATAACATTTCAAAGTGGTCATTTCAGGCCGTTCCCGATGATGCTTCAAAACTCGCAGAGTTTCAGAAGATCATAGAACTTACAAGCGAATTTGAAGCTACTTTGAAGGATCTGATGTTCATTTCCGCAACTGATAAAAAGGATGAAAAGTTGAGCAGTTTTGTCCAAAATGTCGAAGTTCACTTTGCAGCAAGGAAGAAAAAGGAAATTTTGGCAAATGCCAGAAACTTACCTCTTCTTTTTGATTCCTCCAATCCTTCAGTGAGTATCACACAAATGTTATTTCGTACGATTTATTCACTTGAGGGCATGCTGTTTCGTTCAACTCAATTTTTCGCTGTTTCGATTTGGATTACCTATTTTTCAACCAATTCAACAAGTCACTGGTCAACTCAGTCTGGTTTACCTATTTTTCCTCAAGTCACGAAAATTTACTATGTGCAGTTAGAGTTGACCTCAACAACCTTGCTTACAGTTTAGCTATCCACTATTCTGGTCTGTTACTACTTACTTATATGCAAATTATATGGTTTTTTAAATCACAGTGAATAACCATTAATATCAGTTCTCTTTCATACAGGATTGGATGTTAAAATGATATGAATGTTTTAGTTGATCACTTGATCTTATACATAATTAGGTTATTAAAATGGTAAACTGGTACTGTGCAACGTATACTAAACATTAAGATGTCATATTTTTCATTTTTGTTATAGAAAATCAACCACGGTCCATGGATCACTGATTCACCATCCGACACACAAAAACAAAAAAAAACGCTTCACGATTTTATTCAGGATTAAATAACTTAGCTTGAGAGCTTAAGGATTGATTAATTATCGTTATTGCAGGACTACACGTTTAGACGTCCTAGTCTTAAGGCTCATGAAGTTGCTGGAATAATTTCTGAGAATCCTGTCGGCTTGCTTTTTCTTCCAGATAGGTGTATTATCTCTAAAGCAGCATCTCAACTTATGGAACTAGTGCATCAAGCGCTACAGGTGATTTTTCTGCAATTGTGCCATACCAGTAACTTAACTCATCAAGAATCTGTTATTTTTTCATCTTAATTAGTAATGGAAGGCTCGAATTCTGTACTGGGTTAAACCTATGGTTGTTGGATATTAGCTTCACACTAGACTCTTGTATGAAATAAATCCCTTTGCTCATCAAAAGTCAAGTTATCATAGTTTCCTTTGCAATTATATATATGTTTGAGGATCATGTGATTGATATAAGCTTTGATCATGTAGGATGCTTGCCTCTCATCTGCAAGAGTGGCCGTGGAATTCTATCATGCTGCTAGAGATGCTTTATTTCTGTATGAAGCAATCATGCCTGTGAAGGTATGTATACAAACGCCATGCCTCTAATTACTCATCAAAATGATATTTTTTTTTTGCTTTTCCCCGTTTCCCATATTATGGAAAGAGTTGGAAAAGGCAAATTTAGTGGTTTTTCCATAGTTGTACTCATTAGTGAGAGCCATAACAAAGCATTTCCATTCTGTTTATATCTTCAAAAAGCTTTTTGATACTTGTATCTTGGAGATTAAAAGAAATCTGCATCTTGTGAAGTAGCTTACAATCATATCAGTCGCTGAGTGATGGTTAGTTGGTTAGTTGGTGAATATTCTGAATGAAACTTCGCTCGAGTAAAGCATATTTTAATTGACAATACGTTTGATGCTAGTCATGTATTGTTTGCTTTTCTTTTACAACTGTAGCTAGAGAAGCAGCTTGATAACGTCACCCAAATTGCTGCGCTCGTGCACAATGATTGTCTTTTCCTTGCTCAGGAGGTTCTTGGGCTTGCATTTGAGGTATATCTTACCACTTATCACTCAACGCTATTGTTCGTGTTTTATATTATTGTGTTAAATTCTTTGTTGTCATTTGACATATTAAAGGACTTTTATCAGATGCAAATTAGAAAAATTACGTTCATGTTGAACTTCTGGAAATGTTAAAAACTTAAAAGTAATTTGAATCCAAAATCTGAGATCTTGAAATTTCATAAACATTTTTGGATGAAAGCTTATCTTGTACTTTAGTTTTTCAGTATCGCCCAGATTTTCCCAGTTATATCAAAGAACAGGCTGTGTTTGTTGATATCGCACCAAGGTTTCATCAAATGGCAGATGAAATACTCCATAAACAAATCCAACTAGTTTGTATGAACTTGGAAAAGGTAAAGGTTTTCATATTTTGTTGTTTTGTTTTATAGTTTATATTTGTGAGTTCATGCTCCATTCATGACTCAAATTAACGTCTGACGTGTCAGGCAATAGATGGTGCTGATGGGTTCCAGAATACACATCAAATGCAACAATACGAATTGGCAAAGTCTAGTATAGATCAGGTAGCTATTGAGATATTCCCTAGATTTGCAGTTAGTAGTACCACAAGTTTCAATTCAGAGGTTATTACAAGGAAATTGTTTTGATGGCTGAACTCATCATGATCAGGTTGTTTTCATCCTTGAGAAAGTGCGCAGCATATGGGAGCCACTTCTGCTACCGTCAACTTACAAGAGTAGTATGTCCAGTGTTCTAGATTTTGTCTTTTCTATAATTGCGAAAGACATACTTCTTTTGGATGATATGGCAGCGGAAGAGACATTACAGGTTTGTCTTGGATATTTAGTGTCCTTAGAATGCTATTGGACATATATTTCTGTATCTTGTTCGTTACTCTGTGGGCCCACATCGGAAATGCGCTCTAAATTTTACTTTTTATTTTATTTTCTTAAGTGTGACCCCCTGGAGTCGTATCTTATTTTTAGACCAGCCATTAGTTGATCGATGTTATGTGGTTAAGTGGATGTTTTAGCAGTTTATTATCTATCAAACAATGCGGTGTAAATGGTGTTAATTTTAACAGTCACATGGCATGCACTGCTAAGGTATTTGTCACAATACTTGTACATTTTTGGGTAGTTACTTTTCCAAGAAAACGAGCCTGATGCTCTCAAAAGCATGTGAACGCTTTTCAGAGCATGCAGTACTTGAAAAGCAGGCATGGTTGAAACCTAGTTTTAGAACAATGAATTATTCATAAGTGTGGTCTTCATGGAGAGGAGATTATACTCATAAGAAATAAGAAGAACACGAGTCATCTCGATGTGAGCCCAATTACGGAGTATAAAGTCATATACTTCATTCTGTGTTGTTTGAACTAAAAGCTCCTGATCTCATTTCAGCTTCAGAGATTAATCTATTTGACGCTCGAGAATCTCGCATCTGTGTTTGAATCTGTAATTTTTGTAAATGAGAAAGAGAATTCACAGGACGCTGCTATACCTGATCCACTAGATGTGCTTATTCCTTCTTTACATAAACTCCGCAAGCTAGCAGGTCTAATCTCCGTATTTTGATTAATAATTGATCTTAATACTACGGTCGTGGTTCATGAACTGAAACTTTTTTTTTCTTTTCAGATTTACTAGACATGTCTTTAAAAACCATTACAGCATCTTGGGAATGTGGAGAACTGGTTAGTTGTGGTTTCACACCGTCTGAGGTATTAATTCAGGTTTTTTCAATCATTTCATTTATTAATGTTTTTTGCCCTTCTAGTGTTTATTCCCAATTGCCATTCATAAACTTTGATATATTCTTGCAGGTGGAGAACTTTATTAAAGCAATATTTACGGATTCACCTCTGCGGAAAGAATGTTTATGGAGAATCGAAAGTGTCAGTCTCTACAACAAGATTTAACTTAGTGGGAAACACCCTTATAGTAGAGAGTTATATGTTTGCACATCTGATCTCTTTTTAGATTTTGGCGTCTAATTAATTGATGAGATAGTAAGTTCTTTTTCGGTTTACACAATCAATGGCGTCTTCCTCATGTATAGATATTTTGACGAAGATACAGTACAATACAGTACTCTAATCTATCTAGAGTCGGTACTCTAATCTTTGCTGATGGTACAATTCTCGACATATCCTTGGAATGCAGTCAGTGGGCGAAGCCCAGATAGAAGATTCAATAAGCGGGCAAAGCCCAGAGATTAAAATATCGATAGAAAGTTGAAACTGGTTGTAAAACTGAACCTAGTAGAAACTGATTGTAAAACTGAACTTTATTTAACAGATTGTATAAACTCCATCACCGGTTTACTTTTGTTGCTTTGATTGTCAATAAAGCATGGACATGTAATTTCACAACAATAGCAGAAAACAGGGGGAGCATAGGCACATAAAGTTACACATAGGACCGAAGCAACACAGGACCAGCGTCAGTTTGTGAATGGCAGAAGAAATGGAACCTATTGCCAATTCATGAGCAGTCAAAACTGAAAGCAAGACAGGGTGCTAGTGTTCTTTCTCTTGCAGAGATTGATGTGAAAGATTCGGAAAATCGGTAGGAGAAATCGTTTTACGTGGAAGTAGTATTAATTTCAAAGATGAAGAAGCAACACGGTCGGAAAGCTTGTAAAAATGGTTGGTTTATCACCGATGACGTCGGTGTTATACATCCAGATGGGTATTTCGAAATTAAAGATACTGAAGTTTATACATACTTTAAATTCTGAAGTTTGAACAAGCATTACAAAATTTTCTTAAAAGATAGTGGATCTTATTCGGCATATGCATTTTCTTACGACAGCCTTTTGAGTCTCCGGTCTCCTGCCTAAGGCTTCCATTGTTTCTTCTTATTCGCCGGAGCTGGCTCCGTAGTACTAATCTGACTTGCTGATCCTGGTCGGGAATCACCATGACTATATTTCGAAAAATGAAACGGCCAATAACCGGGTAAACCGAAATTATACCCGCGTAAGGATGGTATAGATGGTATGCGTGTGGGTAGAGCTATAGGTGGTATGGGTACAAATAGTATGGTTACCGGTGGTGTGTCTATTGAATCTATTGTTGTGGGAGCTTCATCATCTGTTGCATCTGTTGGTGGTGATGCTTGTGGTGTTGGTGATCCACAATAATTAACGCTTATACTCGAATTAGGGCCGCTGTTAATGATCATATTCGAGTCTTCACTAGCTTCGATACCCTCGGCACCAATACTAGCTACGCAAATGAGACTCTTAGGGTTGCATGCCGCGAAAAGCACTGTTATAATGATAAGAAAGGACATCTTTCTTACCTTCTCCATTGCCGACCCTACTATTCTCTTTCTTTAACTTCTTTGGATCGCTCACACAGTCACACTTTCTCTTGTGTTCACCACTCCATTTTATAGTGTGAAAACATGTGAGGGCATAATGGGGATTCAATTGTAAATGCGAATGATCTTTGTCCTACTCCTTCAAAAATGTGAAAGAAAATTGACGGCATTGATGCTCATAGATTTTGATATCTAAGATTTATTGTAATGAAAATGATCAGTCACCAGAAGAAGATATTTCTTTTTCCCATGGTGGATTTGGAAGATATGTACTATATGGGTAGAAGTTAAAAGTAATAATAATGCATTAATGCGCATGATAATTAAAAATCTGTTTTTGAATTCTGCCTCTCACCGAGTAGAAATTAGAAACAAAACTAATTTGCTTCATAAAAAATTTACCTTTTATTTTTAAAAGTTGTTTCGGAAAACCGTTGTCAAATTAATTTTTGATTTTTCTGGTGATGTTGTAATTGTAAGTAGTTGGTGATTCACAACAGTTGTGAGCACTTCCAATCGGATTAGGACCACTGTACCTTAGTGATCACAATCAGAGTGATAGCTAGCTTCGGTACCATCGATACTCACGGAACCAACAACAGTTGCTCTGAATCAGAAGGATTGCATGTATCCCCACGAAAAGCATTGTTGTAAATCATGATAATAAAAATCATTTTTCTTCTCTGTATTGTAACTTGTGCACCACTTTATTTTATAGTGATGAACCTGTTAAGGCACAATGGTAGTTGAAATGTAAATGCTAATATTTTGAATGATTTTTGTCCCACTCGTCTGAAAACGGGAAAGAAAATTGACGGTATTGTATGCCATGGATAAATACTACTAGCATTTTTCCTTTATGCGGTGCCCAAATGCTTATAGATTTTGATGTCTACTGCTGTCACAACAATAGTTACCAAACTGATTAATGCCGAGTTTTTGAGATATCTCGGTCCATTGTAATAAAATGAAAATTGACCCGTCAACAAACTAACTAACTAAGGCCATTGAAGAAGACAATTTCTTTCCCTGTGGAGATTGAGGGCATGACCAAAGTGGTATCCATGTATGGGCCCGGCAAGGGGATAGCATCTTTCCCTGTTTTTGACCCAACAAATGTAACCCACTTATATTTAACATAATTTTAGCCCAAATGACTTTAGCTCATCATCTTGCTCATAATTTTCCTATTTAAGATAAAATTTTTGCCATTTCGTTCATTTATTTTCCTATTTTTTTGTCCATAAATCATGAATTTATTTCTCCAACCACGTTTTATTATTTAATTTTCTGCATTTTAATCTTTTTGTTGCCTATATATTAGGTGTTCTACAAAGAAATTCCAGTTAACTGTCAGTTATGCATTTCGTTCCAAAAAATATGTCGTGGCCTTTAGCTGGACTTGGCATCATTGAGATTCTCGGTCGGTCTATGGTTGTATTGTTTAACGACTACATCCAATACTCTCTTTGAATTCCCATCAATACTTACCATTTCACCAATTTCAAATTACACCTTCTCGCACCTCAAATATTCTTGTATAATTTTTTTTTTTTTAATTTCAACTAAAGCTTTTCTATTCTCTTGAATGAGGCTTCCATCTATAGTTCATAGGAAAATTTATCCCTATGCATAAACTATGTACTGCAATCTCGTCTTGGTGCAACACAACAACAAATTTTTTTATTTCTATAGGAATGTTTGCATTCGCTTACACCAACGTTTCCACACAATTTTACAAAAAAGTAAATAAATTTTTAGCCTAATCATGCAAGTTAATCGATTAAGAATGATGGGTTAAAATGATGTTGATTTGTAAGAAGATCTCTACAGAAATGTCAAAAATGGAAACCAATGATTTCACTTTGCATGGTTCGAAATCCTAAAGGTGTTTAACAGATTCAACCCGTTTACGTTGGACGTTGCTCCACCATGTACTTTCAATGAAAATTTACACTGGGCAGTTAAGATGTAGCAGTTATTTAAATTTAATGGTTAATTCTAAATTTAATATAGTGGTTCAAACAACGGTTAATTAAATTTCATAGTTACTTACTATATCAAGCATGTTGTCAATATTAGATGAACAAAATTAGATCTTGATTTCTAGTCTACTAAAGTCAAGTCTCAGACTAGGATTAGAAGTGTGTAGTTGAGTATCAGACATCACTGAATAACCCTTGAAGATTGAAGACTGAAGATTAAACAAAGACACCGACGAGGACTTCATTAACAAAGGTATTTGGTGACTGATTTCATTTGGACTCTTGTTCAATTCCATCGAAACAATTGCTCACTCTTTGGAATAATTCCTATGGTAAACATGCATTAACGTATGGACTCTAGGATATTTGAGACATGAATTTAGTGATAATGACCTTTATCCTGGAAAGGTCCTCATGTTGTAGCGAAATTCAATGAGCCAAGAATCACTCAATTCCAAGTTATAACGAAGAAGTTATGAGTGATTTATGAAGCAACGTTTATTAAGTGTTGTGGTTCGTGAATAAGAAGCACTCCACGAACTGTTTGCAACGGTTCACGAATTTGAGCGTGAAAACGTGACTAAATGCCTTCGTTAGTCAAGTTTTTGATGTTTCCTTATCGAGGCAAGATGACTATCTTTCCACACATAAATTCTTACAATATTAAAGTGTGTGTGATGTTTATAAACTCCTTCTAATTAAGTTAATTTGTAACTTATTTTACAAAAATGCAATTTATACTAAAGTAATTATTTATGCAAGAGTTGTAACTTAGGAAAGACTTTCAAAATAAGGAGGGTCTTGAGAAAGGAAAATATCTCACAAACTTGCTTAAGATTCAAGCAACCGTTCACTATAAATAAAGGGTTCACGTAATCAACACAACGCATCCGTTGAAAAATTGGTGTAAGCTTTATAAGGTTGTTTTCCATTGTTTTTTTCTTTGTGAAGAAGATTGGGACAATAAGACTTTGTTTTAGGGGTCACAAAGCACGAGTTGCTAATAATTTCCTGATAGTTAGGCAATGAAAAGACGAGGGTACCCAAATATACCTCAAACTAAAACTTTTCCACCTATAAGTCCTTTCTCTGAAAATGATTGTCTATGGACAGAGTCGAGACAATACAACAAATCGGTTCACACTTCGTGTGATCGTCTATGGATACGAGATCGAGACAATACGACAACAAGATAACTTGTGTGATTGACTATGGATACAAGATCGAGAAAATGCAACAACGAAGTATGTTTACTTGATAAATGGTTCGGACTTACCAAACACCAATAGGATTACTATCAAGTAAATAGGAATTGACGTTTGTGTAATTTACTTTAAATTATAATAACAACAATTATAATTGCGGAAAATAAAAGTAAATGACACATCAAGATTTTGTTAACGAGGAAACCGCAAATGCAGAAAAACCCCTGGACCTTGTCCAATATTGAATACTCTCAGGATTAAGCCGCTATACAAAATCAAACCAACTTCGTATAATTGAGACCAAGCAACTAAACCTATAGTTCACCTAGTTCCGTCTGTATTCCCATGCCTCCGACCTGTAATAAGTCATGTACTTGGAACAATTCCTTTCGTTCGTATTCCAAATAGTAAAGGAACAACAAATTTGTTTGGTATCAACTCTTTTCAACCAAGTGATGTGAGTTCGACAAAAGGCTCTTCTGTTTATCTCAATAAACTCCTTTTTCAGGTTCTTAGATCTATCTTATATATTATCAACTACCAAAGTAATTGTTAAGATTTTGCAATCAATACTTTTAATCACAAAGAATTGTATTGATGCCAATCTACACAACTAATCAATATAATCTACCACAAGGATAAACCTATTATAGTTGGTTTCTCTTTTACCGAAACAAGTATTGCGCACACCAAATATTATTAACCCAAATCAGAAATATTCAAATTCTTCTTTGTCTTCAAATCTTCTTAGATCTTCAATAAACACCTGCACACAATCAACTTGAAACTCTTGTGATCAATCACGCACAGAACGACGTCTGTTAACAACGGATTATCACAAGACGTCTTTAGATCTACAAACAGTCTAAAGATCCCCATTGAAGTTTCGATCTAGTGATTCTCAAGCATAAACATACTAGGTGCAATCAAAGTTCAACCACCGTTAGTCAATCAAATCAATCGAAAACAAAAGATAAACCGCAATTATCTAGTTTCCCACCAACGATACTAACAGAGCTTATCAATCCCAAAGAAGTCTTTAACTTAACGGCCGTAAGAGATTTCTCCTAATTAGGTTACTCTCCTCTCCGAATAGGCGGCTTCACCAGTATCAGCACAACTGAGATAGTTTTGCTGTCTCTGAGGATTTGTTTGCTCGAAATGCAAACTTTGATATTTATAGACCAAGGAAGTTTGGACACCAAGGAATTTCCAAAACCGAAAATATTATCAAGATATGCAATATATTCCAGATTCGGTTTCCATAATTCCAGGAAATGCTTTGTTCAAATAATGACCGAAAATCTCTTAGAAAATCTCCAACTAGTAAATGCACATTACTAATTTTCATTTTTTCAAAAATAAAATTAAAAACCTTTAATAAATGATTCTCAATTTATTTTATTCGATCCCGGATTTTCTTCCTTTAGCTATTAAGGAATAACTTTGAACAATTAAAGATAAGCGTTACTGCACATGTTCAAAGTATGTCAACATCTTTACTTGTCCTCTTTCATACTTACAATCTTGACATCGATCTGTGATGGTTTTCCAAAAGTTGTTGTAATAGTGGTAAATAATAGGTTCTTTTCAGACTTGTGAAGGAAAGAATTTTTAGATTTAAATAAATATTGCAAATTTGATTCAAAAAGTGATGTCAATATTTTGGAGAAACTGGGGCTAAGGGTTCCACTATTCTATCAATTCCAAAGTGATATTATTATTATTATGCAATTTCCCATTTAAGTGATTCTAATTATTGCAAAAATAGATTTTATAAAAGAGCAATTGTAAGTTGAAAGCATGGAATATCAAGAACTCAAAGTTAAGCATATACCATCAATTAAAATAACAATTGCTTAATAAAAATCATTGGAAAAACTCTTTTGTTCTAGGCAAAAAAAATCATAATTTAAATTGCATAAATTATTTAAAATATAAATTACCACTTTTTCATTGTCAGAATAGCTTCCTCCGTCGCCCCAGAGGATGGGTTTAGCTCCTCATATCAATCATGGTCTCAAAAAGATTGGTCTATGGCTCAAAAGATGATCAAAAGAGTGAAAAGGTATGAAACTGTGAGTTTGTAACAGTTATAATTGTTCCAAAACTCGCTGTAACGGGAGAACGAAAGTGAACTGTTGCAAACTTTATTAATTGTTGGAATAATTGTTACAAAACTGTTACAAAGAGTTTGGATTTGAAAGTTTAGGCCACAGTTTCTGCGACTGTTTTCAACTATCGAGTTCACTATTCACCTTCTTCCCCGACTGCAACTGGGCAGTTTCTCTGTAAATTTTTTTCTTTGTTTCTGAGCTTCCCTAAACCTCCCTAAGTCTCGACAGACCCTCTCTGAGTTCCCAACACCCTATATATACTCCACAGGGCCAAAATATCTCGCCATAACTTCATATAATCTTCCATTATTCTTCACTGTCTGTTTAGGAAATAATTTAGATATTTGATTTCTCCACGAGTTCTGAAGCTGCCAAATTACTATATTTATCTCCTTCACACTCCAGATGGTTGTTAGAGTCATCCTAACATACGCAAACTCATTCCAACTCATGCAAATCCCGTGACAGTCTCCATACAATGACGTGCTCCCTGTTTTGCTCCACAATTTGATTCAGCCAATTCTGGCCCGAGATAACACCTGAAATAGCTTAATATGGTTATATCACATCTTGCCACAAAGTTTTAGCGATTGAATCGCACAAAATCACGTCCAAAAATCGATCGAAACATCTGCCAGTTGAAGAAGAAAATTTCCAGCCAAAATGAAAATTCAAAATTTTGAAGATGGTGTCCCCCTATCCGATCCTGGGGTGCGAATAGCATCTGCCTTTTTGGGGTGACCTGGGTTTCCCCTTAGTAATTGAGTGCCCCTTAACCAATGATGAGAGTCCGAATAACAAATGTCCTCCGGGGGTGCTCCGTGCAACTTTTCGAGCCGAATTTTCCAACAATAATTATTTTCCAAAAATACCTACAAACACACAAAACACCATAATAAGGACGAAAATAAGTACTAACAATACGAAACATTGAGGACAAATTAGACACATAAATGCGTCTATCAAATACCGCCAAACTTATTATTTGCTAGTCCTCGAGAAAAAATAAAAAATAAAACCGAGTTAATCTCGGGAGGGTTTACCAGAGGTGTACCCACAAAACCATTACTCCAGACCCTAGCTATCTATGTCGAACCTTCGAAGGCACTAAAGAATCTCCTTGGTTGGCATACAATCACTGACTACAGGAGGAAGTACCCTGATGCGAAATTCCAATTGTTGTACACGAGTTTACACTCAAGCATACTAAAATTCATATAAAGTGACAGAGATCTACTCATATAGTTGCACTATGGACATCATATTCGGAGTCAAACTAATCATGTGGATAGAAAAAGGAGATGGAAATAGAAAAATGTAGATGGTTTTGATGTTAACCAAATGATCGATGTTTCACATATCTGTCTGAAGGCCACTGCCAGAATGAACCTATCCGGTCTGACTAATATCAACACAACTGACATATACAAGGGAACCAGTGGTCAATAACTTAAACCTAGATCAACAAACTGGCAAATACAAGGGAACCAGCAGTTGACTACACAGAACATCCAAGCGCATGCTTCTTGTCAGCAGATTACACGATAGTTCCCACGGGTCCTGCATTCCACGCTTGCTTAGGCGACGGAAACAGGGAGAACACACGCATATTGCTATCCAAGTGTTAATACTTATTCCGATTGGTCTAACTGGTCCGGTCTCTTTTATTTTATTTTTATTATTTTTTTTTTAGTAACTCAGTCACTCTAATTCACCCTAGCAGTGGTAAAAACTTGAATCGTGTGCCCCACCTAATCACTTAGAGAAACATAGTTTAAAATGAAAAAATAAAATAAAAAAAATAAATGAAAAAGACTCAACGAGATATGGTGCAACTATCATGTTATTTCTAACACCTGAGCTATGTGCTTTTATGAATAGACTCTATAGATGTTTCCATCTAATCAGATTGGTTCCTCACCTCCTCCTACCAAGATGCTTCCATCCACTTAGATTAGTTAGTGCCATCCTGAATACGCATAAATCTCTAGGCTCTGGAGCGTATTTATTTATTGCAACTAAAAGATTTTCCCATACCCCCAAACTTAAATCTAACATTGTCCTCAATGTTTCCAATGATAAAATTAACAGCATGAACAAGGAGAAATTGTTACCACTTGAAGAAAAAAGGGTTGAGGAAATATATTACCGTGTTGCGTGAGATTGGGTTACCTCCCAAGAAGTGCTAAGTTTAAAGTCTTCAGCCAGACATCAAATACCTCAAAAAGGATCTTCACCTTCCAAAGTCATATACCAATAGCCGAAAAAGTTGTGGGTCCATAATACCAAATAGAGCTAACACCAATATGAGACAACTGCACTGGTTCAGAAAAATGAACAGAAGGAGCACATCCTCATCTAAGGTTTCTTGCAAGACAACCGGATCTATCCAGAGCCTCCAGTTGGGCTTCATAAGAGTGTCTTGAAAAATAGATTCATCCGAAAAACGGGTTTCTAATATATGGATTTCCTCCTGAACAGTATCAGGCGGATCAGGTTGTGGAGTCTGAATAGACTCAAGCGATACCTCAGATGCACTAGGCTTGAGTCCCAATTTAGGGACTTCTACTGGGAATAATTGACAATCTCTACCCCCAAATTTAGGGAAATCACTATTCTCTGTAAGACCTTTAACTATGGCTTGAATTTCCGGATCCGGAGAGTATTTAAAATACTCTAGAGCTTCTTCTAGTTCACTACCCCCAAACTTAAAGTTTTGGGTGTCTCTAGATAAACTAGTCACAATATTCCTAATTTCTAGACCATCCGGTTCCTGAAAAAGGTCAATTGCTTTCTCTGAGTTATAATAAGGTGGTTCATCCTCTAAATTCTTTTGAGGTATACTAGCTATATGACTTATATGTTTCATATCCTCTATGGTCATCCCTATAGTTTCCTTATTGTGTTGAAGCACGATTACTGGCCTAATCTCATGATCACTATCCAAATCGGAAGTTATAGGCAAAATATCAGATGGGCCTACAAATGCATAATTGGGGTCCAACTTAGGAGGATCTTTAGGCTCTTCGAAATAAGGGCTTAAGGTAGATTCGGTAGCTAGTAATGGTTCAAAACTAGATTTCCATCTATCGATATCTAACATAGGAATGGAATCCAACATAGAATTTACTTGTTCAATGTTGCTATCATCGTCGAAATCCATGCTAAAACGGGCTAGACAACTCTCTAATGGATCTTCCGATTCGGTGTTTGGTACAGACTTCGGAACTAAGGTTCCTATCATGTTGACCTCTTCAATGCACGTGTCATCTAGCTCAGAATGTATCTTATTGACATTAAAAATATTCAACTCAATAGTCATATTACCAAAAGATAGATTCATAATACCATTTCGACAGTTTATGATCGCATTAGACGTGGCTAAAAACGGGCGACCTAAAATCATTGGTATTTGGTTCTCTGGGTTAGGGACAGGTTGGGTATCTAGGATAATAAAATCCACTGGATAAATAAACTTGTCAACCTCTATGAGAACATCCTCGAACACACCACGAGGAACTTTAACGGACCTATCAGTTAACTGAAGTCTTACCTGGGTAGGTTTCATCTCACCAAGTCCTAGCTTAAGGTACACATGGTACGGAAGTAAGTTCACACTGGCTCCTAAGTCAAGCAACGGTTTCTCAACACGGTATTTACCTATTGTACAAGCAATGGTAGGGGACCCTGGGTCTTTATACTTAGGAGTAGTGGTATTCTGAATAATAGAACTCACATGACTAGCTATGAAGGCTTTCTTATGGACACTGAGCTTACGCTTTCGCGTACACAAGTCCTTAAGGAACTTGGCATAAGAGGGAATCTGTCTAATTGCATATAGTAGTGGAAGGTTGATAGTTACCTGCTTAAAAACCTCCAATATATCATTAAAGTTGGACTCCCTCTTAGTCGGAACTAGCAGCTGGGGGAACGGGGCTCTGGGAACAAAGTCGAGATCATCAAGACCTTCATTGGTCTTTTTAGAGACTCTATCAGTCTTCTCATTTTCTGGCTCAGAAGGGTGCACTACAGCATGTTCACTATCAGGCATGGCAACCTTATTGTCAACTTTCTTTCCACTCCTAAGGGTTGTAATAGAGTTCACATGATTGTACGATTTCTCTGCTTTAGGATTGGGTTGAGTTTGACTAGGAAACTTACCTTTTTCCCTCAAAGATTCATTTATCTGACTAACCTGGTTTTTTAACTCAGAAATAGCTTGGGAGTTAGCATAACCTATATTTTTTACTTTCTTCTATCCCTTGAGCAACCATTAGGTTGATCTTATCAGAGTTTTTAATAAACGAGGCTAGAGTGTCTTCTAAACTTGTGATCTTTTTATCCGAAGGGTTCTGAAACTGGGGTTGACCTGAAGAGTTCTTAGCATAACCAAAACCTGGGGGAGGCTGAGAATTACTAGACTGACCTTGATTCTGGCCCTTAGACCAAGAAAAATTAGGATGGTTTCTCCAACCAGGTCTGTAGGTTTCTGAGTATGGGTCAAACTTCTGACGGTTCTCAAACCTAGCGTTGTTATAGACAACATGGGCTTGTTCTTCACTAACATGACCTTCCCAAAACGAGTTATTGGGCTCTACTCCACAACTAGAGGCTTGAGCGGGTCTAATCCTATCATTAGGTTCAACAAGAGACCTATAATTAGGCTGATTCAATTCCAAAGCTTCTAACCTTCTAGACAAAGCAGAAAACTTAGCATCTGACTCGAAGCTTGTATCTACCACATTGGTGTTACTTCTATTGACCAAGAGTCTTTTAGGGGGTTCAACACAAGACTCCCACTGTTGGGGTTTTTCAGCGATAGCTCCTAAGAAGGTAAAAGCATCATCAACATTTTTACTGGTGAACTCACCAGCGCACATAGACTCGACCATGGATTTGGTCGAATAGTCTAAACCATTATAAATAATATCAACAAGTTTCATTTTATCAAATCCATGGTGGGGACACTGGGATAGGAGATCATTGAATCTCTCTAAAAACCTATAAAGAGACTCTCCCTCTTGTTGCACACTAGCACTAATTCTCTGCCTAACAGCTGCAGTTTTATGCTTAGGGTAGAATTTCATATAGAAAGCAGCAACAAGTTCCTGCCATGTTTCAATGGACTCAGGTGGTAGGTTGTTCAGCCAGGTCTTGGCTTTATCTCTCAAGGAAAAGGGAAACATCTTAAGTTTCAAAACTTCATCAGTGAGGTCTTTTATTCTAACTGTCCCACAGATTTCCTCAAAGTCCCTAATATGAAAATAAGAGTTCTCATCATCTTTTCCTAAGAACATAGGGATCATCTAAAGAATACTAGGTTTTATCTCGAAATTAGCCATACTGGCTGGCAATTTAATGCACGAAGCTCGGTTGGTCCTAGTTGGGAACATGTAATCTTCAAAGTTGCCATCGCTGGCACAGCTGAAGTACTAGGGGTACCTTCCTCACGAAGAGACAGATTTTCAAAACTGAAGTTTCCAAAAACGGGGCTCTCAAAAGAAGAGTCTTCGAGCTCCCCGCTTTCACAAGAAGAACTTCTAGGCTCGTCACTAATCAAACGGACAAAAGTATTTCTTTTCCAAGCCCTTTCGGGCATACACTAAAAAAAAGAAAAAAAAAAGAAAAAAAAAAGAAAAAAAAAAGAAAAAAAAAAGAAAGAGAAAAGTCCTAAAAGGAAGGGAAGTTCTATGCAAACACAAACAAGGCTGACTCCACCACAACAAACCTACTGATTTCTAGCAAACAAAAAGCATGATGGTTCCACTTAGATTGTTTCTAGACCAGCTTCTAATCCTTCGAAAGGGAATTCGTCAAAATTTAAGCAAACCCCTCTGGAATCAATCCAAGTCAAAGTAAGTTGAATTGAGGCGAGGGAAGCTCAGTGGAGCTTTGATACCCAAGGCCTCGCCGCTATCACAAGGCGGCGCAGTCACGCATTCAACTCACAGAAACCATCATGAACTTCGAAGTATGCTAAAAGAGTAACCAATATTTTTCGAACGACTTTCCTACTAAGCTCGTTACCCTATAGGTCTCGTTCTATTCCAAATTTTAAAGCTTAGGTTCGCGTTTGTTTTCGTTTTCCTAAGGCGGGCAAGAAGAGAACGGTGATGAAATCCGAACCCTTATCTTGTATGGCCAGTCCTTGCCCTTTACTAGGAATTTAAAACAACCGTTTTTAGTTCCTCAGCATATATGCAAACGAAGGAATACAGTAACTCGCTGACAGGGGATTCGCGAGTGTTTCGACAGACTTACCTCCCGTTCCAGACGGGGGATGAACCGTTGTCGTCGACTCGGGCCACAACTCCTATGTTGTGTACGAACCCGAGGGTCCGAGGTGATATCGTAATCACCGTCCTTCTCTGCAAAAAGTTTAATACTTAATCTACCCTTCCGTAGGGTTTAAAAAAATTAATGTCCAAATGTCCAAAGTCCAAAAGAAAGGTCCAAAAAATAAAGTGCAAAAAGAAAAAGAAAAATACAAAATAAAAAGAATTTCTAATACAATCTAATAAAATAACACTCTCTTTTTTTTTCTCTCTTTTTCTATAAAAAAAAATTCTTCTTCTTTAGCTCCTTTCGCTTTGCCTTTTACTTCAAGTCTTTAAATATTCGCCAAAAGCTTTGGCAAAAATTTCTTTCGCTCCAAATTCCCAAAATCTGAAAGGAAAAGACAAAAACCCAAAAACGTAAAGAAGAACAAAAAAAAATCTAAAAACTTTATCCTAAAGACAAGTTCGCGTCGGCGCCGCCAAAAATTGATGGTTTTCCAAAAGTTGTTGTAATAGTGGTAAATAATAGGTTCTTTTCAGACTTGTGAAGGAAAGAATTTTTAGATTTAAATAAATATTGCAAATTTGATTCAAAAAGTGATGTCAAGATTTGGAGAAACTGGGGCTAAGGGTTCCACTATTCTATCAATTCCAAAGTGATATTATTATTATTATTATTATTATTATTATTATGCAATTTCCCATTTAAGTGATTCTAATTATTGCAAAAATAGATTTTATAAAAGAGCAATTGTAAGTTGAAAGCATGGAATATCAAGAACTCAAAGTTAAGCATATACCATCAATTAAAATAACAATTGCTTAATAAAAATCATTGGAAAAACTCTTTTGTTCTAGGCAAAAAAATCATAATTTAAATTGCATAAATTATTTAAAATAGAAATTACCACTTTTTCATTGTTAGAATAGCTTCCTCCGTCGCCCCAGAGGATGGGTTTAGCTCCTCATATCAATCATGGTCTCAAAAAGATTGGTCTATGGCTCAAAAGATGATCAAAAGAGTGAAAAGGTATGAAACTGTGAGTTTGTAGCAGTTATAATTGTTACAAAACTCGCTGTAACGGGAGAACGAAAGTGAACTGTTGCAAACTTTATTAATTGTTGGAATAATTTTTACAAAACTGTTACAAAGAGTTTGGATTTGAAAGTTTAGGCCACGGTTTCTGCGACTGTTTTCAACTATCGAGTTCACTATTCACCTTCTTCCCCGACTGCAACTGGGCAGTTTCTCTGTAAAAAATTTTCTTTGTTTCTGAGCTTCCCTAAACCTCCCTAAGTCTCGACAGACCCTCTCTGAGTTCCCAACACCCTATATATACTCCACAGGGCCAAAATATCTCGCCATAACTTCATATAATCTTCAATTATTCTTCACTGTCTGTTTAGGAAATAATTTAGATATTTGATTTCTCCATGAGTTCTGAAGCTACCAAATTACTATATTTATCTCCTTCACACTCCAGATGGTTGTTAGAGTCATCCTAACATACGCAAACTCATTCCAACTCATGCAAATCCCGTGACAGTCTCCATACAACGACGTGCTCCCTGTTTTGCTCCACAATTTGATTCAGCCAATTCTGGCCCGAGATAACACCTGAAATAGATTAATATGGTTATATCACATCTTTCCACAAAGTTTCAGCGATTGAATCGCACAAAATCACGTCCAAAAATCGATCGAAACATCTGCCAGTTGAAGAAGAAAATTTCCCGCCAAAATGAAAATTCAAAATTTTGAAGATGGTGTCCCCCTATCCGATCATGGGGTGCGAATAGCATCTGCCTTTTTGGGGTGACCTGGGTTGCCCCTTAGTAATTGATTGCCCCTTAACCAATGATGAGAGTCCATATAACAAATGTCCTCCGGGGATGCTCCGTGCAACTTTTCGAGCCGAATTTTCCAACAATAATTATTTTCCAAAAATACCTACAAACACACAAAACACCATATAAGGACGAAAACGAGTACTAACAATACGAAACATTGAGGACAAATTAGACACATAAATGCGTCTATCAATCTGCCACACTTCCAAACAAATACATCTGACTTTCAAGAACTACGTGATTCATCAAGAACACTCAATCACTAAACATGGGTTTCACAGTTCTACAAAAACAAGTTTCGGTTCTACCTCCATCTGAGTACTTTGCATAGTCACACTAGTTACCAAAATTCGGTTGACTAGGTACTAGGATCGGTTCCCCACATATGTATGGTATCTAACTTGTACTTGCTGCACATGTCCATAGGATCGGTTCCCTTTTGCCTAAAAACGTGTTGCACATGTCCATAGGATCGATTCCCCTTTCTACTAAAAACTTGTTGCATCTCATACAAGGATCGATACCCCTTTGTGATAGGTTGCACGTCTTACTAGGATCGATTCCCCTTTACCCAGAGTTGGTCATACCAATAACACTAAATCGATCATACCATCTCAGGTGACTACTTAGGATCGGTTTCACTAATAAAAGTCATACCAATACAAAAGTCAGGCCTTTGTGAATAGTTTTACCAAGAACATAAACAAGTCGTGAGTGGTTATACTAATCACACATATTGGTAGTTCAAAATATATTCAATGAATAGCAATACCAATAATGCTTGGCGATTTCTCTTTCGATTCACAAAACAAGTTTATGAATTTACCTCCTTAAAACAAATGTAAAACATTGTTTCCTAGGATGAAATCTTCACCTTATACCCATACATGATCACAGTAGCATTCAAACGATTATGCCGATATCTTATCTACAAAGTTTAATGGTTAAGCAATAAACCTCGTATTGTATTCCTTAATACTATGTATAACTAAAGTATAATCATTCATGCGTCGTAGTTTTGTTTTCAATATGCACGACTTGAAAGATACGTTAGGGAATGAAACAGTTCAAGTCAAATATCACTAACCTCAAGTGGAAGGATGATGTTGTCGTTGTAGTTCCTTACTTCTTCACTTCTTCAAGTCTTCGCAATACTTGTAATGTCTCATATCCTAACACTTTGAAGCTAACCTATACGAAGTTGACTCTAGTACATAATCAAACGACTCTTAAAAATGAGTTATGACTCACTAAAATATGACAACCAAATTTGACATACCAACGCTTGGTGGGTTCAACCGAGATATTGCTAACAATCTCCCCCTTTGTCAATTTTAGTGAGAAAACTCTTACATCATATGGATAAACAAATTACAAGAATTCATTATACATACGCTTGATTCCCGAATTCTCTGTATACTTTCAATCCATAAATGCCGTTGTTGACATTATAATAACAAAGATAATACTCCCCCTAAAGGTAAGATAGGTAGATTTTCAATCCACACGTCTTTTTTATTCCGTTTGTAGTCCATATAACTACAAGTGTCATATGATATGCTGCTCCCCATTAGTCTATGATTTTACTCTTTCGTTAGATAAACGTTTAAGAACCAATGTCCTTTCCCTTAGTGATACCAATCAACATAAATCAATACAAGTATCACTTGTTTACTCCATATATTTCTCCCCCTTTTTGTACAAAATGACAAAGAAACGAAAAAAATAAAGGACAAACCGAAAGGATCTTACAAATCTTAATAGACTTGCAATCTATAGAGTTAAGCACGAGGGTTACACACACAATTTTTGATAACCAATATCAAAACCGAAACTAAAAAGTAATTTATTTTGATATGTTACCAAGAAAACAATTGCCCGAAGCAATTTTCCCTAATAGTTTAGAAAACCAAATATCGACTAAGTACCTTAGTTCCTATGCTAAACCGATTGTACAAATACAATCGCTTGTTTGAGAAGACCAAAATAAAGATAACTCTATTATTCTCATCAGGTTCTAATTATCCATATAACTTAGACCTTTAAATTTTAAACAAGACAAATATGAGGTTAGTTAACTAGCATTTCTTGTTAAGGCATTCGATTAGACTTGAATAACCGAAACCTCCTCTTTGATAAGTCTAACTAAGATCATAATTAGCTTAGTTTCTCTTATCAGGAATCGAATTGGACTAAACAATTCATCCCGTAAACATTTTCTTTCGTTAAGCCATAAACAATTCATAAAAACCAAATAAATCAACTTGCATAATTATTTACCTCAACCGGACGCAATTGAAACAACATAGACATTAAAGCACCGCAATTGCACCGAAATTTTGTAAGCTTAAATGATTGATACCAAAAAATAAATCAAGATAACAATAGTTTTTCTTAACCGGAAACAATTGAATCACACACACATCCATACACAATAATGGAATAAAACATCAATTGTACCGAAATTTTGTTAAGAAAAAGCAATAAATATATGCAATAAAATCAGGCTTTTCTTAAACAGGAAAACGATTAACTAACAAACTCGTTACCTCAAATTTCGCATCCTCTTCTCCAATATGTTTGCATCTTCTTCCAGGGAGAATTGATATCGAAATATCATTATGTTGTCATCCTTATGTAAACAAAAGAATAACAACAACCAACCTTTACCAGAGAAAGGTTGAAAACCGGTTTTTAACTATTGCAAGCAAAAGTTGAAAACCCCAAAACACATATGATTTTATGCTAAACCAAACGATTCAACATATTGTGACTTTTTCACATATTGTTTCTATCAGAACCCCTCACGATCCTTTGATAAAGCCTACCAACATGGGCTAGAACTTAATCTTGCTAAACCAAAAAGTCACCCAAACCATAAGGGTTCACAACATTATGAGATCGAATATCAAGGTAATAAAACCGAAATCAAACATCCCATAAACATACATAGCAATAATCATAAAGCATTCAAGCACATGCTATGTAAATCAAAAACTATCACAAGAAAAATTATAAATCAAATAATTTTATTCATAATAAGATAGTTTTATTCATAATAGACCTAATACAATCATTGAAAAAAATCAAAAATTGATGTCTATTTTCCTGGATTAAGTATTACAGCATATAACTTAATCTCTTGTAGTGCTCTTGTTGTTCACTGAGGTTTCTTCAGTGTTCAAACTTTTAAAGCATGTCTCAAGAGACTTGTCTGCAATCACTTCCTGTTTCTCAAGCTTTTCAACTTGAACCTTCATATCAACAATATCATCTTTTGTTTCCTCAATCTTATCCTTGAGCCAGTCCTTATTTCGAACCGTTATTATGAGATTGGTTCTTAGTTCTTCAAAACCTTGGATATAATTAATCTTACTATCAGAGCGAATCCACTTGGTTTTGGTTGGATCTTGTAAGTTGTAATCCAACAAACATGACTCATCTTGTGATCCAACTGAACTATCAGAATCATAATCAGACATAATTTTTGATATGTTTTTCTTCTTCCTCTCTGTATTGATTCCTTGACAATCTTTAATCTTTTGAGCTTCCTCCTTATTAAACTTTGTGATACTGCGAGTTATTGGAGGCATGCTCGGTTATATAAATAATGATTGACCAGGGTTTCAATAATACATGCAAGAGATAGTTTCCCTTTAAGAAGAGACAACTCTCAGACCGAAAATATCAGAAAATCCAAAAATATTACAGAAATATATTTTGTTTCCTTTGTCCGAACTTCTCATACTGGAAGGTTTACTAAAATTCAAAAATTATAAATAAAACCTATTTTTGGAAAAACATGATAAACATGAAAATTTTTTAGACAGTCATGGATTCACAGTAATCCATAAATTGTCACAAATTTTTCTGAAAAACTCCTACATATAAAACAAATGTGCTCTTGTTTTATTGTGCTTTTCTAATCCATAAATAAGAGCACAGAAGGGGATGAGAATGCACAATTTTGATACAACTAAGTTGCATCAAAGTAAGCTTTTTCTAGCTTACAGTGAGTATCAGAACCATAGTTCATGTTTCTCCTTGGGAATTTCTTCCCAAAATATTTTCTCCCAGAACACTGATCTTTTCTAACTCTAGAGATATGATGATGTGGAGAAACTGTACTGACGTGAGATTTTCAGAGATAGATAAATCTCTCTTAATTCTTTCAATGAGATTTTTATAAGATTTTCTCATTTTAAGGATTTCCTTATGATGCACACCAGTATGATTGTGTGAAATAATTATCGGAAATTCCTGATTGTTTCTTTTGGCAGAGATTCTCTCTTTACCTTTCTTCTGGAGTTGTTCTTCATCAAAACAAGGATTGTTTCGATATGGGGGAGGAGAAACCTTTTTCCAGAAGCAATTATCAACTCTTTCCTCTGATTCTTTAGAGTTGATCTTATAGGGTAGTGGTATGATCTGTCTTTCTACTGAGGAATGGTCTTTCAGTCTTTTAAGAAAAGAAAATTCTTTCAATATTTTTACCACCGTATGTTGAAGAAGTACAAGTTTCCTGTCAAGTGACTGAAAATTGTATTCCTTAAGATCACGTTCACGGAAACGGTTCAAAGCTTCCTTCGGACAAGATTTCGTTTGATCATCAGTATATATAGAAGATGGTTTCTTATCCTCTTCTGACTTGATGTAGTTAGGCAAACTACCATCATCTTGATCTGTTTCAGATGTGACTTAACCAGTTTTATCACAATCTATAAAAGTCGAGCAAGGACTTTAAGTTTCCTCAACATCAGAAGAAATCACAACAACATCATTAGTCAGAGTCATATGACGTGTCTCCTTTTCTTGAGAAAGAGATTTACCAAGAGATTCTAATTTGACAGTGAGATCCATATTCTCTATGGCTAGAATATTCAGTTGAATGTATTTATCTCTGATTTCCTGTTTAAGAATATTTGTCTCTGTCTTTAATATCAACACTTTAGAAGACAAAGATTTTATAGGCTTTAGGAGTTTTACCAAATCTTTATCAGCATCTTCCTTTCCATCAGAGATGGACACATATGTTTTCACAACTCCTGGATCATGAGTCAACGAAGTAGTAACATCTTCAACTTTTGAGTAGTCATACTCTTGCATAGCGTTAACTGAATCATACATAGATTCAATTTATTATAGGTTGGATCACACCAAACACAGATTGTTAGATCTTTTCGTGTTTGGCCTGCTCTTATACCAATTAAAAAGACGAGGGTACCCAAATATACCTCAAACTAAAAATTTTCCACCTATAAGTCATTTCTCCGAAAGTGATTGTCTATGGACTGAGTGACAATACAAGAAATCGGTACACACTTTGTGTGATCGTCTATGTATACGAGATCGAGACAATACGACAACAAGAATAACTTGTGTGATTGACTATGGATACAAGATCGAGACAATGCGACAACGAAGTATGTTTACTTGATAAATGGTTCAGACTTAACCAAACACAATTAGAATTACTATCAAGTAAATAGGAATTAACGTTTGTGTAATTTACTTTAAATTGTAATAACAACAATTATAGTTGCAGAAAATAAAAGTAAGTGACACATCAAGATTTTGTTAACGAGGAAACCGCAAATGCTGAAAAACCCAGGGACCTTGTCCAGAATTGAATACTCTCAGGATTAAGCCGCTATACAAAATAAAACAAACTTCGTATAGTTGAGACCAAGCAACTAAACCTATAGTTCACCTAGTTTCGTATGTATTCCCACGCCTCCGACCTGTAATAAGTCACATACTTGGAACAATTCCTTTGGTTCGTATTCCAAATAGTAAAAGAACAACAAATTTGTTTGGTATCAACTCTTTTCAACCAAGTGATGCGAGTTCGACAAAAGGCTCTTCTGTTTATCTCAATAAACTCCTTTGTCAGGTTCTTAGACCTATCTTATTATCAACTACCAAAGTAATTGTTTAGATTTTGCAATCAATACTTTTAATCACAAATAATTGTATTGATGACGATATGCACAACTAATCAATCTAATCTACCACAAGGATAAACCGATTATAGTTGGATCCTCTTTTACCGAAACAAGTATTGTGCACACTAAAGATTATGAACCCAAATCAGAAATCTTCAAAGTCTTCTTTATCTTCAAATCTTCTTAGATCTTCAATAAACACCTGCACACAATCAACTTGAATATCTTGTGATCAACCACGCACAGAACAGTGTATGTTAACAATGGATTATCACAAGACGTCTTTAGATCTACAAACAGTCTAAAGATCTCCGTCGAAACTTCGATCTAGTTTGAGTGAATCTTATATCAGAAGAGAAGATTCTCAAGCATAAACAAACTAGGTGCAATCAAAGTTCAACCACCGTTAGTCAATCAAATCAATTGAAAACAAAAGATAAACCACAATTATCTAGTTTCCCACCAACGGTACTAATAGAGCTTCTCAATCCCAAAGAAGTCTTTAAACTGCAGCCGTAAGAGATTTCGCCTAATTAGGTTACTCTCCTCTCCGAATAGGCGACTTCACCAGTAGCAGCATAACTGAGATAGTTTTGTTGTCTCTGAGGATTAGTTTTCTCGAAATGCAAACTTTGATATTTGATAGATCAAGGAAGTTTAGACACCAAGGAATTTCCAAAACCGAAAATATTCTCAAGATATGCAATATATTCCAGATTCGGTTTCCATAATTCCTGGAAATGCTTTGTCCAAATAGTAACCGAAAATCTCTTAGAAAATCTCCAACTAGTAAATGCACATTACTAATTTTCATTTTTCCAAAAATAAAATTAAAAACCTTAAATAAAAGATTCTCAATTTATTTTATTCGATCCGGGATTTTGTTTCTTTAGCTATTAAGGAATAACTTTGAACAATTAAAGATAAGCGTTACTGCACATGTTCAAAGTATGTCGACATCTTTACTTTGTAAGTCCTCTTTCATACTTACAATCTTGAAACCGATTTGCCACACTTCCAAACAAATTTATAATTGGTTCATCTGACTTTCAAGAACTACGTGATTGATCAAGAACACTCAATCACTAAACATGGATTTCACGGTTCTACCAAAACAAGTTTCGATTCTACCTCCATGTGAGTACTTTGCATAGTCACGCTAGTTACTAAAATTCGGTTGACTAGGTACTAGAATCGGTTCCCCACATATATAACATATCCATAGGATCCCTTTGCCTAAAAATGTGTTGCACATGTCCATATGCTCGGTTCCTCTTTCTACTAAAAACTTTTTGAATCTCATACAAGGATCGATTCCCCCTTGTGATAGGTTGCACCTCTTACTAGGACCAGCTCCCCTTTACCCAGAGTCATTCATACCAATAACACTAAATCGATCATACCATCTCAGGTGATTACTTAAGATCGGTTTCACTAATAAAAGTCATACCAATACAAAAGTCAGGCCTTTGTGAATAGTTTTACTATGAAAATAAACAAGTCATGAGCGGTTATACTAATCAAACATATTGGTAGTTCGAAAGATATGCAATGAATAACAATACCAATAATGCCTGGAGATTTCTCTTTCGATTCACAAAACAAGTTCATGAATTTACTTCCTTAAAACAAATGTAAAACATTGTTTCCTAGGATGAAATCTTCACCTTATACCCATACATAATCACAATAGCATTCAAGCGATTATGTCGATGTCTTATCTACAAAGTTTAATGGTTAAGCAATAAACCTCGTATTGTATTCCTTAATATTATGTCTAACTAGAGTATAATCATTCATGCTTCGCATTTTTGTTTTCAATATGCACGACTTGAAATATATGTTAGGGAATGAAACAGTTGAAGTCAAAAATATCACTAACCTCAAGTGGAAGGATGATGTTGTCATTATAGATCCTTACTTCTTCACTTCTTGAAGTCTTCGCAATACTTGTAATGTCTCATATCCTAATACTTTCAAGCTAACCTATACGAAGTTGACTCTGGTATATAATCAAGCGACTCTTAAAAATGAGTTTTGGCTCACTAAAATATGACAACCAAACTTGGCATACCAACGCTTGGTGGGTTCAACCGAGCTATGCTCTAACACGCACCTTGTAATCTAAGTTAATTCAATAATAATTCTTTTTTATTCTAAGGTCATTATATTCTACTATAAGGTCATTTAAGAATTGATCATAAACCCTAGTTTTGATAGATTTCAGTTCACGAACGTATACCGACACTAGTTGGTAGAATTATAGACTAAAAAGAAAACTTCAATTAAGGTGTCTCGTAAATCTCTTAAGAAGTTTTAACATGATATATCTAGATTTATTACTAGAGTAACATGAGTTGACATGAGTTGCTAGCTCTTCCTGAGACGGTCGTTACTAGAGGGACAATACGTGTTGGTGTATGAGTGGTATTTGGTCTTGGGTACTGGTTGGCCCTCGCTTCACGCGGCGACAACTAGCCCGACTACCTCTTCAGCTTTATCCTCGTCTAGCCGAGAGAAAGAATAGTTGGGTCCCCTGTGCTTCGATGTCGAAAAGTTATCGACTTTTGTCCCTTACAATAGTGAACATGTAAAACCATCCTAGCATATGTGAAAGGAGGGACTCTCTCTTGTGGCTATGCAAGGCAGCAAGATCGTGAAAGGGGGGACTCCCCCCTGTAGCCCTGCTTACTCTGGGCAGGGATAAAATGGGCATGCTATTTTAACAGTCGCGAATGCGTAAACCCTACAAAAATGGTGTGACCACCCCTGTTCCACCCGCGGCACGGAAGGTGCCAAGGACTTATTACTGTCTCCGACAGGTATCCCAGGCATGTGAGCTGGTGTAGAAACTTAACCATATTTTGGAGATAAGATCTCCACGAGAGATTATCTCTGCCCAACCTGGTACGTGCTACTGGAAAATGGGCTTTGGATATTGGATATTGGATCTCTAGATTTATTCAAGTTGTTATTGTTGTAAAATAATATTAGGTTTCTCTTCCAGTTTTGAAGAGTATGATAATCCCTAATCAACAAGTTTGTTTTGATACCAACATTTACCTGGTAGTTGTTCAAAACAAACACAAGATCTTCAAAACCTTGGTTCACACCTAAAAGGAAAATCAAAACTGGTGTCTTTTGGATTCAAAACCCGAAAAGTCTGCACTGCGGCTGAAGCAACTCTTAGACTGTAAAGGACGTCATCCAGGGGAATAAAGTGCGTAGAGCCTTGCGAGGTTCAAGAGGCTTAAGGAGCGCGTTTATAAATGCGTCGCTTGGAGGGTTTGATTTAGTCTCGCATCTACATTCCAGTCCGAAGTCTGATAGTAGGATAGTGTTGTAGTTGGTTAATACAACCCGGTGTTCAAACTATACAAGGTCCCGTGGTTTTTCTGAAGGTGCGGTTTTTGTCTTAAAAAAATTTATTTTGTGTGGTGCTTTACTTTTTACTTATGAATTATATTTGTGTTTGATATAATTTGGCCGACCGAGCGAAGCGAGGGAGGACCTTATATGACCACTTTTTTGTCAAATCTAAGTGATCAATTGACATAAAATATTGAGAATGATCGATGTTGAAAACCTAGAATGCCCCTGTTGTAGCTTGATTTTTTGTCATAATGAACTAAAGGTCGCGGGTTCGAATCGCGGGCACCACAAAGTTTTTAGTTTTTATATTTTTTTCGTTTATCTTCCTTCTCCTTCAGTTTTTTTCTTCCTCCAAGTTCAAATCCAAACTGCTCCATCTTCTTCTTCAGTCCACCACCATCACCATCCACAAATATTGGTATTGAGTATTATCTCGAACCTATGAGTAACACATAGATTTAAACAAGAAAACATAGACAAATCTGTTTCTGAAGATGATTGATTTCAAGGGTTTGATGGATTTATGAAGTTGAATGAAGAACAGAAAGGGGACTTGGTGTTGATTCAAGTGGTTTGAGTGATGCTGATGTCGAATTGAAGAAAGAGGAAAAAGGGAATTGCTGATAGTTAAAAGAAATTAAGGTTTGAGTTGTGATGATTCTGTAATCGAGACAGAGATGGAGATAAAAAACATGAGTTGAAGTTCTGAGATAAAAGAATAATTGGGTCTGTGAAACTGAATTTGGTGGTGAGCTAGGTCGGGTGAAGATTGAGATGTTACAGGGAAGATGGAGACTGGAAGGAAGAGAAGACTGTTGGTCTTGGTAACTGGTTATGCAGTTGAGAGTTAACAGGCGGAATTGGTACTGGTGGTATAGAAACAGAACTGAAATGGTTAATTGAGTGTGAAATGGCAATGAGATTCTAGCTGCTGGTAATGACTGAGTAGATACAGGAAAGTATGGTTATTTGCAGTTGAGTTGAAGCTGAGAATAAATGGTTATGAAGATACAGAGTAATTGACTGGGCAGGTGTTGGTCCATATGCATTCTCAGAATTACAAGGTGAGTTGGGTTCTGTTAGTAAATTTACTGCATTCTCTCTTTTGTTGGTTTAGGAATGTTATTTGAAACCCATGTATTTGCCCTTATGTGCTTATCAAGTCATGTTGACCAGGAATTTGGTCTTGTTCTGAAAATTCAGTAAGTGGGCATATGTGAGATGAATTGTATCTTGTGCATTCTCCGGTGCTCACTGGAAGGAACT
Source organism: Papaver somniferum (assembly GCF_003573695.1). NCBI lineage: Eukaryota > Viridiplantae > Streptophyta > Magnoliopsida > Ranunculales > Papaveraceae > Papaver > Papaver somniferum. Next base: position 203,364,991 of record NC_039362.1, read on the forward strand.
TTGAAGGAATTCCCATGCTTTTGTTTTGGCATTATTATGGAATACAATATTAATGACAAAATGTAGTTTCTTTTGCAAAAACGAATGCAGTATTTACTGGCTTTATTTTGTTCTTGAATTTTCAGTACACCAGTAACATATCAAGGTTTCAGGACAATTGTTACATCTGTATCATGTTCATAATGCTCTTATGAGCTATTGAACCATATACTTAGTTGTATTTACTTCGCCTCATCAGGGAATTTCAAGAATGGATACATCTCCGAGAGTACGCTATTATGGGCTGAAGGAAGAGCCGAATGACTGCCGTTGTCATCGATCCCTGACTATTCACAGGAATATCTGCTATTACAGGTGAGTTTATGAACCAACTTTGGTTTAAATATGAAAGTTGCATATGACAAATATCTGAATATGTTTATATTCATGTTACAGCAGCGACTTGTGACAATGATGTTGAGTTCGCCAAATGGCAAGAGGAGGTTAGAAAAGTGGAACTCGAAGTTGAGGCTTTGAAGCATGACTCAAAATTAAATGATGTTGGGGGTGTTGACGAAAGGTGAAAAAGCGGGGGTACAACAACCACACCCAACAATTCGATTACCAATCTGTATGGACAAACTCCAGTATACTTTCTAGAGAATCAACTAGACAGTCAGACTCAATCTAGATACAAAGTATATCAAAGAGTTTATATCTCAATCTCTCGATTTGATCTTTACTCAAGCAAATAGAAATCTGCGAGTCTTTATCAAAGAGAGATAACTTGGATGGTACCAAAGATCAATATCCAAGTGTCGATCAATTTAAATCAACAACCAAAAGGTCGGATATTCTAATTGATTGAACAACGCATAACCTGTGATATTTCAATTATATGAACAAATATAATGCGGAAAAGAAATAACACAGACACCAGAATTTTGTTAACGAGGAAACCGCAAATGCAGAAAAACCCCGGGACCTAGTCCAGATTGAACACACACTGTATTAAGCCACTACAGACACTAGCCTACTCCAAACTAACTTCGGTCTGGACTGTAGTTGAACCCCAATCAATCTCACACTGATCTAAGGTACAGTTATGCTCCTACGCCTCTGATCCCAACATGATGCTACGTACTTGATTCCCTTAGCTGATCTCACCCACAACTAAGAGTTTCTATGACCCAAAGTTAAAGAGTTTAATAAACAAATCTTTATCACACAGAAAATTATACGGTAATAGATAAATCCGTCTCCCACGAATATACCTACGAGTTTTTGTTCCGTCTTTTGATAAATCAAGGTAAACAGGAACCAATTGATAAACCGAACTTATATTCCCGAAGAACATCCTAGTATTATCAATCACCTCACAATAATTCTAATCGACGCAGCGAAAAAAGATATTGTGGAATCACAAACGATGAGACGAAGTGTTTGTGATTACTTTCTATCTTGCCTATGAGAGATATAAATCTCAAGCCAATTATTACAATTGTATTCGTAACGATAGAAACAAAAAGATCAGATCACAAACTACAAGAAAAGTGGTATCGGTCTGGCTTCACAATCCCAATGAAGTCTTTAAGTCGTTAACCTGGTTTTAGAAGAAGAAACCAAAGGTTAAAAGAGAATTGACTCTAACTATGCAACTAGTACCACACGTAAGGTGTGGGGATTAGGTTTTCCAGTTGCTAGAGTTCTCCCTTATATAGTCTTTCAAATCAGGATTTGCAATCAATGTTAGCTTGGTAACAAAGTATTCAATACTCACCGTTAGGTGAAAACCTGATTAGATTCAAGCTAATATTTGTCGACCGTTGGATCGAAAACTTAGCTTGTTACACACAAATGAAATGTCCAATTTTGGGTTTACGAACCGTTACCAAACATTAACATTTGTTGGTTCAACAATAGTTAACCAAATGGTTATCCATATGATTACTTTCATATCCACCACATTCTTCTTCACCATAACTAGTCCAAATGACTCAAACGAACTAGTTAGAGAGTTGTTCAATTGCTTAGATCTTATGTAACTACACAAGACACAATCAAAAACGGTTTGATTCACTCGAATCTGTTCATGAACTTTATAGCCATGGTTTGCAAAAGCATTCCTTCGTTTATATAAACATGAGCTCAAGAACAACCGGTTTTAGATATAACCTACTCAAGTTCACGGACTGGGTTCGCAGACTTAAGCTCACGGAAGGAGTTCACAAACGCCAGCAGATATTCTCCGGCCGAGAACTTCCACTATTTCGCGGACTTGGCTCACGCCACATTCCGTTTCTCTTGATCAACAAAGTTCGCAAACTTTGGTTCAAGGAATAAGGACTTATACATATATGTGTTTCCACAACAATGCTTATATCCTATCAATAGTTATGTAATCTGTTAGAGCACTGCTCGGTCAAACTCGTATGCGTTCCTATCTCAAGCATGTTTGTCAATGTTAGTGATCAAAACTATAAGTCTAGATTTCTAGTCTCTTATATCTAAGTCTCGGACTAGGATAGTAAGTGTAGTTGAGCTCAAGGACTTCATGGAGATTCATCATACAAGTAGAAGATCTACTCAAGGAACCGGTGGAACTTCTCGACAAAAAGGTATGTGGAGACTTGAACTTATCTGTCACTCAAAAGTCTATATATTCTATCTCCTACTCTTTGAGACAAAAGTCGTATGATATATATATATATAGACTAGATTATAAACATTTGGTATTTATAGCCGAGTATACCTCGCCTATTTATATCTCGAAATATGTGTTGGTAAGCTTTTCGCTTCAACCAAGTTTATCTTTACCTAGTGACGAAAGTCATGAATGTTTCAATCTTTTTGAAAATTGCTTTGACGAGAAATAGTGTAACAACTATATAACGTCCTCTAAGACTGTTTCAATGATTGGAATGAGAGTTTAGATTACATAATCAATGGATTTCTTGAACCGAAGTTTTCGAACTTTGTTGATCAAGAGAACCATAAGTATGGCAAGTGCCAAGTCCGCGAACTGTCGAAGTTCTCAAACCCGAGAATTTCTGCTGGAGTTGACAAACTACTTGAGTGAGCCAAGTCCGCGAATCCAATCCTCGAACCGGAGAGGTTCTCAAACCCGAGAATTTCTACTGGAGTTTGTAAACTCTATCCGGTGTCTTAAGTCCGCGAACCTAGTCTGCGAACTTGAGAAGGTTATATATCTAAAGATGATTTCTGAACTTAATCTTAAAAGACTAAGGAATGCATTTGCAAACCGTGGCTATTAAAGTTCATGACCGATTCAAGAGAATCAAATCATCTTTGCTTAAATTGTGTCTTGTGTAGTTACATAAGATTTCCTTGCAATTGAACAACTCTCTTAACTAGTTCATTTCAGTCATTTGAACTAGTTATGGTGAATAAGAACATGGTTGGTATGAAACACTCATATGGTTAACCTCTTTGGGTAGACTTTTGTTGAACCAACAATGTACACGTTTGGGTGCGTTAACAAACCTAGAAGCGTACAATCATTTGTGTATAACAAGCTAAGTTTTCGATCTAACGGTTGAGAAATATTAGCTTGAATCTAAATAAGGTTTCATCTAATGGTGAATATTGATTTCTTTGTAACTAAGACAAAACTCTGATTTGAAAGGCTATATAAAGGAGACATCTACTATTGTGCAAAACTAATCCGCACACCTTACGTGTGATACTAGTTTGCATACTAGAGTCGAATATCCTTTAACCTTTGGTTTTCTTCTTCTAAAACCAGGTTAACGACTTAAAGACTTCATTGGGATTGTGAAGCCAGACCGATACTACTTTTATCGTAGTTGTGTGATCTGATCTTGCATCTTCTATCGTAACAGTACAATCATATTGATTGGTTTGATATTGTTTAATTTCTCCGATAGGCAAGATATAAAAAGTAATCACAAACATCTCCGTATCATTGTTTGTGATTCCACAACATCTTGTTTCGCTACCATACGATTAAGATTGTTGTGAAGTGATTGATTAATCTAGGCTGTTCTTCGGGAATATAAGACCGGATTATCAATTGGTTCATGTTCACCTTGATTATTATCAAAAGATGGAACAAAACTTCAGGGTTTTTCTTTGGGAGACGATTGATCCTTTGATAGACTTGTCTGTGTGAGATAGATTTGTTTATTGTTAAAGCATGCGATTTTGGGTCCTAGCAACTCTTAGTTGTGGGTGAGATCAGCTCAAGGAATCAAGTGCATAGTATCCTGCTGGGATCAGAGGCGTAGGAGTACAACTGTACCTTGGATCAGTGGGAGAATAATTGGGGTTCAACTATAGTACAGTCTGAAGTCAGCTTGGAGTAGGCTAGTGTCTGTAGCGGCTTAATACAGTGTGTATTCAATCTGGACTAGGTCCCTGTGTTTTTCTGCATCTGCGGTTTCCTCGTTAACAAAATTTCTGGTGTCCGTGTTATTTCAGTTTCCGCATTATATTGTTTATCTTTATAATTGAAATAATACAGGTTGTGCGTGTAGATTATCAATTAGATTAATCCAACCTTTGGTTGTTGATTATCATTGTTTTATCCTTGGACATTGGTCTTTGGTACCTTCCAAGTTATTCTTTGTGTTTGATTAGGACTCGCTGATTTCTATTAGCTTGAGTAAATCAAAACAAGAGAGAGATATTAACTCCTTGAGATACTTTTACCTAGATTGAGTCTGACTGTCTAGTTGATTCTATAGAAAGTGTTTCGGAGTTAGTCCATACAGATTTCTAAGCGAAATATTGGGTGGTGTTGTTAGACCCCCACTTTTTCAATTGGTATTAGAGCAGGCAAACACCTTTAAGACCTTACAAGTCTGTGATTGTAGCGATCTGAATCTATGGACAGCTGTGCTATCTCAGTTAACGTACCACCAGTCTTCGATGGCTCAAACTACCTTCGGTAGAAAATTGCTATCCGTACTTTTCTTCAATCGCGTGATTTCCAATCATGGGTTTATGTTGTCAATGGCTATGAGGTTCACTTCGTTATAGTTGAAGATGCTATCATGCTTAAAAACATTGGTACATATTCTGCTGCTGAGTCTCTTGCTGCAAAGCAAAACTCCGACGGTTTGAATGCCATCATGCATGCCATTACCCAAGATCTTCGACACCATGTGGCTTCTTGCTCCACGTCTAAAGATGCTTGGGATACTTTAGAAATTGTATTTGAAGCTAACACCAGCAAAAAGGAAGCTAGGCTTCAAAACCTTAATTCCGAATGAGAGAACCTTCGTATGGCAGAAGTAGATTCATTTGATGAATTTTATCACAAAATGTCTGAAATTGTTAATGCATCCTGTCCATTGGGTAGGACTATTCCTGAAAGGGAAATTGTGATGAAGATTCTCAGATCGCTGCCATCTAAATACGAATCTAAAAAACATGCCATCGTTGAGGGAAATAACCTTGATACTCTTTCGCGAAATACGCTTGTTGGGAAGCTTAAAATTTTCGGTCGCGAACTTAAAGATAAACATCATGGGTCTAGTAATCATATTAGTACTACTGATGGAAAATCTCACCGCTCTCAGCTGATTGATAAAAAAAATAAAAATTGATTTATTTCTATGTTGTCTCTGCTTATACAACAACTTAAAAAAATTCTTAGACGAAGTAAAAGAAAGTCTCAAAAAGAGGTTCAATTAATCAAAAAGATGGATAAGAGAGTTTAGAAAAACTGCACTAGCAAAACTAGTCTCTTGTGCTGTAAAAGTATTCATACTCTCAATGATCCAGATTTTAAGGAGAATAAGATAACTAAAGCATGGATGAATACTCTTGATTATGATCCCGAGGATGAAAACCATGAATGTTCTTTTAATCTCTTTGCTGAAAATCACAATCGTGATCCTTATACGACATGCCGAATTATTTCGTCCATGTCTCATAAGCTGTGTCAGCAAATGTCACCTGGCTTTGTATCACTCTCTAGTCATCTTGACAACAAGAGTGATATAGAAAGACACAAGATGCTACCAAATCTTTCGGGTTCCGTGTGTGAAAATCAGGATCATCTTAGCAAAAATAGTCAAATGCAGTCCTCCTCTGCTAAACGCTGTGTGCAAAAAGGGAAGAAGAAACCTTCTATGAAATCCTTTTTCTCACAAAAATTGATTTCTAGAACAGTGCAGGACTTGCGCAATTCAACATTCAAGTTTTTCAAAACTATGATTAAAAGGGAAAAGAATTATGTGCATAACTCTTCTTTAAAGAGTAAGCATAAACTTGATTTAACAAACAATTCCCCTCTTCATGAGAAATATCCCAGTCCTATTGGATTGGAATGATCTGTAATCTTGTTTCTCATGATTCTCTCGTCTGTTCCTCTTAAGAAAGAATCATGATTTTCAAGAGGGTTGTAATGGAATGTGTTTTATATTCTCTAGTTTATTCTTTCTTAGTACCGTTGATTGTTCATGTACGGTTTCTGACTCTTTAAAAGACCTTTTCTGAAAATAACCAAATTCTGTTAGGGTTTGGTTAAAGGTCGTTTTTGGAATTTTTCCCATCTTCATTCCTTTAAAATGAAGTTTCTCCTTTTTCTGAAGGATCATTTCATTTATCTTTTCTATCATGTCGTTCTCTAGCCTTTCTAGCAAAGAAAGTGATGTATGGATTGTTCTATTTCCTTCTAAGAAGATTCGGTTTGATTCTTCTGATAACGAAATGTGTTATGACAAGAGTATCTCATCCTCTGATGAAATTCCTTCTGTCTCACAATTTGATAAGCTCTCTTTAACCATGAATCTCGTTTTGGAGCAAGTACGTGGCCTGAAAAGCGAACTCGAAGCTTCCTCCAAAAGACTTGAAACAAAGATGGATAATCATGAATCTAGGATTGATCTAATCGAAGATGAGCTTGACGAATATAGGGAATATGAGAAGAACCTTCAAAGTAAGTGAAATGCATCAGAGGAGTTTATCATTGTTGCCTAGTATGTCTTCTTTTTGGTTTAGTTGGAAGAATAACTAGTGCATTGAATAACGATGATTGTGACTACACATAACTATTATTTTCATCTTCTTGTTTTTAGGTTTTTGGTTTAAATTCTAAAACTTTTTGGAGGATGATGTTTTGCAATATTTAATCTTTTTGATTTGTTTTATTGCAACTTGTTATGGGATATTGGTGTTTACGTTCGTGAACTATGTTGTCCCATATTTTGTCAAAAGTAAAGTCGTTCATGATCGGTATTCATGTATTGATTTAAGAATGAATAGACTTTTGACATATACAAAAGTTAAGCCTATATTGTCAATCTTTGACGGAAGATAGGTTAAAATCTTTTGTATCCAAGGATTATTGCTATTGTATATGCTTGTGCAAAAGAATGAATCCTTGTGTATTCCAAGGTATTGATCTTCATTGATCCATCCTTTTTGTATTACCGTGAGGCTCCGTGATGTATCTTATGTTGAGAACGATACAACCAAGTTGATTATTCTTGATTATCTTTGTTGGTTGTTCCGTGAGGTACGTTATGTTGAGCACTTAGAACTAAATTAATCATCTTATTGGTTATTTAGTTATTACTCCACAAGTCTCTTGTGTTGAGTATTTGAACGATTAAGCCAATCACTCTCTTGTATGGTTATCTTAGTCGTTGCTCCGTAAGTTTACTTATGTTGAGCACAATGAATTAAATTGATCACTTTTGTGTTTAATTTGATAATGTATTCCGATTAAATTATTCATCGGTTTACTTATGAATAATTTGATTGAGTTTTGGATATAAAAATCATTCTCATGGTTTTGGTGTCCAATAAAAATCCTTCTTTTCTCTTGAAATTAAGGTCGCTCGTTGTTGTTATTTCGGGAATGACATCAAATGGGGGAGAGTTTTTTGAACTTGTGCTTAATGGTCATATCTTGAGGGGTGTGCGGCTATGGAGTTTTAGAGGGGTTATCTTGTATCTTTAAACTCCTTGATGAATGCTGTTAGCTTCGGCTATATGATTGCATCTAAATAAGATGATGTGTGTTTCTTACTCTCAGTTATGAAATGTCTCTTACGGAAATTTCATTATGATCCCGTTCTTGTACCTTTGCCAATTTTATTGACAAAAAAAGGGAGAATTAATATGTAGTTCACACTACAAATACATATGGTTTTCGTATCATTGTGTAAGGGGGAGTGGTTTTCATGTGAGATGGAGTATTGACTAAGGGGGAGTGATACATATCACCATAGTATTATTGTTGAAGTTGTGATACAATTGAACTTTGACACTGTGTAATAATACTATGACACTGTATAACAATGATTGAAATTGATGCTTTCTCATTGTTATAGCTACGGATCTTCAACATCGGTGATGCTAAACTTACAACCTTTGGGATCATTGGCGTACTTGGAAGTGACGAAGTTTTCGAGGAATGTTGAATATTACACATGTGGAATAGGAGCTACTAAAGTTTCATTATTTTTTTTGTATTCCATATGTATTGATAGTTTTGTTACTAAAATTGACAAAAGGGGAGATTGTTAGAGCACTGCTCGGTCAAACTCGCATGCGTTGCTATCTCAAGCATGTTTGTCAATGTTAGTGATCAAAACTATAAGTCTAGATTTCTAGTCTCTTATAGCTAAGTATCGGACTAGGATAACAAGTGTAGTTGAGCTCAAGGACTTCATGGCGATTCATCATACAAGTAGAAGATCTACTCAAGGAACTGGTGGAACTTATCGACAAAAAGGTATATGGAGACTTGAACTTATCTGTCACTCAAAAGTCTATCTATTCTATCTCCTACTCTTTGAGACAAAAGTCGTATGATATATATATATATATACTAGATTATACACATTTGGTATTTCGAGCCGAGTATACCTCGCCTATCTATATCTCTAAATATTGGTAGGCTTGGGAGTGTGTGTAAAATAAGAGAATAAGATAAGCCTACATGGTTATACCGCAAGTGCACGGTGTCGGTTGTAGCTTGTGCAAATACGGGTCGAATCCACAGGGACTAGGGTGTGAGTTGAAGTTTCCTAAGCTAATTCTCTGAGCAGTGAACTAATGAAGCAAAGAGTGATAGTGGCAAATGACAGTTACAATGGCAATGGGCCGAAGGCAGTGAAGTATAGAATTTAGAAGCAAACAGTGAAGCAAGAATTTGGAAACAAATGTAAACAAAATACCAAGGTCTTTGAATCCACCTCTAACTCACACTGATTATTCATCACTGACAGTAACTTTGTTTTTCTATAACCACTAGCAAGAGGGATGTCAATCCTCTATATAGCAAGGGTCATTTTGATATGAAATCTCCTATCACAACTAAGGTACTCCTCCTAAGCATTAACTGTCTAGCTAAAGCACAATTAATCAAAAGAACAATATATAAAATTAAGCATGAGTTGCAGTTCAGTAACACTAGATGATTTTAACTACAATGGATGCCTGACATCCGATGTGAAAGGCTAGTGTTGAATCCCTAAGATGGAGTTTCACTATGAACATTTAAGCACAACAAGATTAATGCCATTAGCATGAATAATAAGTAACAAACTAGAGCTTCATCTAAACCCTAGCAGATGGAATTAAAACATCATGAACATAATTGACAGTGCAAAACAATTGAAAATAACACAGTTGAGGAACTGGCTAGTCCATTCCTCTTGGGTGAAACTCTGGCTAGCCCAGGCATGGTTACAACACACACCCACACATCATATTTATACCCAATTTATCAATTTAGGGTTTCCCAAAATTCCCAAATTCAACAGTTGAAATTAGGGTTCGACTTTACCTAATTTGACGTGACAAATCACCCAAGAAGGTCGACCCATTTCTTCTCTGACTCTCCTGCTCCTCTCCATGCCTTCCAATTGCGTTTCTAACTCGACCTAATTCATCAATATCTCACCTAGGGTTTCAGAGATAGAAAAGAGGAGAGATTGATAAAATAGATGGGTAGAAGGCTAGGGTAATGATGGGTTTTGGTTATTAGAGTGGTAGGATGGTGATGGTGGCTGTGGCAGGTGGCTGAGGCAGTGGAGAAGGTGGTGGCAGGGAGTGGTGGTTCTGCAGAGGTGAGGGAGAAGATGAGATCGATGGTTTTGGGAAGAAGGGAGTGTTTGGTTTGCTGCTCGACTTGGGATGTAGGTGTTTGGTACTATGGTGTGTGTCGAGGACAGCAAATGTTGATGCACAGCGAGGATGAGACGTGGGATGTGGAGATGGTGGATCGATCTAACGGCGAGATGGAAAGAAGCGAGGATCGACCGTTGGATGCGGAAGTACAACGAAATTGACGACTCAAGATGGAGTTAGGTGTTATAGTGTTTGACAGGAGCTTCAGATTTTGATGCACTATGATGAAGCCACCGTAGGATGCTGAGATGATCCAATCTGACGGCTGAATATGAAGGCGGGCATGGATATTGGAAATGGGTTTGGGTGAGGGTTTTGGGCCTTGGGTATGCCAAACCCATATCTTATTTAAGAACAATTCTTCCTCTTCAAGCCCAGTTCTAGCCTTTTGGTCTTGCGCATAACATTCTTCGTGACTTCCTTGTGTGATTCCTCTTGGCTTCCACCACTTTTCTGCTCTTTTTTGCTCCGTGATTCATACAAACTTTATTTAGTACCTAAAAATGCAAAATTAATTAAGAAAAGTATTTATTCTTGAAAACAACGAAAATACAGAATATGGGATAAAATGTAGAATTAATGCACAAAAGATGAGTTAAATGCCAAGAAAAATATATAGAAATATGCACTTTTTATCACTCATCAAATATGTGTTGGTAAGCTTTTCTCTTCGACCAAGTTTATCCTTACCTAGTGACGAAAGTCATGAACGTTTCAATCACTTTGAAAATTTCTTTGACGAGAAATAGTGTAACAACTATATAACGTCCTCTAAGTATGTTTCAATGATTGGAATGAGAGTTTATATTATATAACCAATGGAGTTGAAAAACTACTTGCGTGAGCCAAGTCCGCGAACCGGCGAAGTTCTAAAACCCGAGAATTTCTGCTGGAGTTTGTAAACTCTATCCGGTGTCTTAAGTCCGCGAACCTAGTTTGCGAACTTGAGAAGGTTATATATCTAAAGATGATTTCTGAACTTAATCTTAAAAGACTAATGAATGCATTTGCAAACCGTGGATATTCAAGTTCATGAACCGATTCAAGAGAATCAAATCATCTTTGCTTCAATTGTGTCTTGTGTAGTTATATAAGATTTCCTTGCAATTGAACAACTCTCTTAAGTAGTTCATTTGAGTCATTTGAACTAGTTATGGTGAAGAAGAACATGGTTGGTATAAAATGCTCATATGGTTAATCTCTTTGGATAGACTTTTGTTGAACCAACAATGTACACGTTTGGGTGCGGTTAACAAACCTAGAAGCGTACAATCATTTGTGTATAACAAGATAAGTTTTCGATCTAACGGTTGAGAAATATTAGCTTGAATCTAAATCAGGTTTTCATCTAACAATGAATATTGATTTCTTTGTAACTAAGGCAAAACCCTGATTTGAAAGGCTATATAAAGGAGACATCTAGTATTGTGCAAAACTAATACGCACACCTTACGTGTGATACTAGTTTGCGTACTAGAGTCAATTCTCCTTTAACCTTTGGTTTTCTTCTTCTAAAACCAGGTTAACGACTTAAAGACTTCATTGGGATTATGAATCCAGACCGATACTACTTCTATCGTAGTTGTGTGATCTGATCTTGCATCTTCTATCGTAACAGTACAATCATATTGATTGGCTTGAGATTGTTTGATTTCTCCGATAGGCAAGATATAAAAAGTAATCACAAACATCTTCGTCCCATTGTTTGTGATTCCGCAACATCTTGTTTCGCTACCATACGATTAAGATTGTTGTGAGGTGATTGATTAATCTGGGCTATTTTTCGGGAATATAAGACCGGATTATCAATTGGTTCCTTTTCACCTTGATTATTATCAAAAAACGGAACAAAAACTTTAGTTTTTTTTTGTGGGAGACAGATTGATCCTTTTATATACTTGTCTGTATGAGACATATTTGTTTATTGTTAAAACTTGCGATTTTGGGTCGTAGCCACTCTTAGTTGTGGGTGAGATCAGCTAAGGGAATCAAGTGCGCAGTATACTGCTGAGATCAGAGGCGTAGGAGTACAACTGTACCTTGGATCAGTGGGAGACTGATTGGGGTTCAAATATAGTCCAGTCCGAAGTTAGATTGGCGTAGGCTAGTGTATGTAGCGGCTTAATACAGTGTGTATTCAATCTGGACTAGGTTCCGAGGTTTTTCTGCATCTGCGGTTTCCTCGTTAACAAAATTTCTGGTGTCTGTGTTATTTTGGTTTCCACATTATATTGTTTATCTTTATAATTGAAATAATACGAGTTGTGCATGTAGATCATCAATTAGATTAATCCAACCTTTGGTTGTTGATTATCATTGATTGATCCTTGGATATTGGTCTTTGGTACCGTCCAAGTTATTCCTTGTGTTTGATTAGGACTCACTGATTTATATTAGCTTTAGTAAATCAAAACAAGAGAGAGATATTAACTCCTTGAGATGCTTTTACCTAGATTGAGTCTGACTGTCTAGTTGATTCTCTAGAAAGTGTTTCGGAGTTAGTCCATACAGATTGCTAAGCGAAATATTGGGTGGTGTTGTTAGACCCCCGTTTTTTTCATAATTTAAACTCTCATTTCAATCATTAAAACATTCTCAGAGGGCGTTATATAGCCGTTATTCACAGACCATTTTTCGTCAGAGCAATTTCCAAAGTGATTGAAACATAACATGACTTCCGTCACTAGGTAAAGATGAATTCGGCTAAAGCAAAATCTTACAAACACATATTTCGAGAAATAGATAGGCGAGTTAAACTCGGCTCGAAATAGCAAATGTGTATAATGAAAGTCTATATATCAATACGGCTTTTGTCTCAAGAGTAGGAGATATAATAAATAGACTTTTGAGTGACAGATAAGTTCAAGTCTCCACATACCTTTTAGTCGATGAAGATCCACCAGTTCCTTGAGTAGTCCTTTGTCTTGTATGATGATTTCCATGGATTCTTGAGCTCAACTACACTTTCTATCCTAGTCCGAAACCTTGATATATAGGCTAGAAATCAAGACTTATAGTTTTGATCACTATCATTGACAAACATGCGTGAGATAGCAGCATGCGAGTTCGACCGAGCAATGCTCTAACAATCTCCCCCATTGTCAATTTTAGTGGTAAAACTATTAATACATATGGAATACAAAAAATAAATAAATTAACTTTTGTATCTCCTATTCCGCATGCCTAATCTTCAATATTACTCGAAATCTTCGTCACTTCCAAGTACTCCAATGATCCCAAAGGTTGTAAGTTTAGCATCATCGTTGTTGAAAATCCGTAGCTATAACAACAAGAAAACAATAGTTCTCAATCATTTTTATACAGTGTCATAGTATCATTACACAGCGTCAAAGTCCAATTGTATTACAACTTCAACAATAATACTATGGTGTATCACTCCCCCTTAGTCAATACTCCATCTCACATGGAAACCACTCCCCCTTACATAATGATCCGAAAATCATATGTATTTTTAGTGTGAACTACATATTATTTCTCCCCTTTTTTGTCAATAAAATTGACAAAGGTACAAGAACGGGATTCTAATGAAATTTCCGAAAGAGACATTTCTTGACCAAAAGAAAGTAAAAATATATCATCTTGTTTAGATGCAATCATGAAGCCGAAGCTAAATGCATTCATCAAGGAGTTTAAAGATACAAGATAAACCCTAAAATATTTCGCAGCCGCACTCCCCACAAAGATTTGGCAATTAAGCGCAAGTTCAAAAAGAACTCTCCCCCATTAAATGTCATTCCCGAAAGAACAACAAGAGCGACCTTAATTTCGAAAGAAAAGAAGGATTTCTTTGGACATAAAAAATCACATACAAGTATGAATATGAAACCAAAATACTCAATTAAATTAACCACAAGAGAACCCATGATTAATTTAATCGACAATGCTCAAACATAAGTGAACTTATGGAGACTCAAAAATATACAATTAGATTAATCACAAGAGAACCCATAATTAATCTAACCGAAACACACAACCAAACTAATCACAAAAGTAATCAATTTAATTGGTCATGCTCGACATAAGAAAACTTACGGAGCAACAACTAAATAACCAAACAAGATGATTAATTTAGTTGAAAATTCTCGACATAAAGTACCTTACGAAACAATAACATAGCTAATCATAATAATAATCAACTTGGTTGTTTAGTGCTCAACATTAGGCACTTTATGGAGCCTCACAGTAATACATAAAATATGGATCAGGGAAGAGCAATTACTGCGGAATACACAAGGATTCATTCTATTTTTCATCACTATTCGCATAACGACATTTAATAGACATAAACCTTTCAAACAAAAGATTTTAACCTATCTTCCATCAATAATTGACAATATAGGCTCAACTTTTGTAATTGTAAAAAGTCTATTCATTCTTTTATCAACATATGAATATCGACTTACGAAAGACTTTACTTTTGACAAGATATGGGATGGTCAACTTCATGGACGTAAACACACACATCCCATTACAATAGTGCAATATATAAAACCATTGATAGACGCATTTATGTGTCTAATTTATCCTCAATGTTTCGTATTGTTAGTACTTGTTTTCGTCCTTATTATGGTGTTTTGTGTGTTTGTAGGTATTTTTTGGAAATAAATATTGATGGAAAATTCGGCTCAAAAAGTTGTTAAAGGCAACACGAAGGAACATGTTATTCGGACTCTCTATTTCGGATAAGGGGCACCTCATATGATAAGGGGTATCCATTTGATATTCGCACCTAAGCAGCTTGTTAAGGGGCGACCTTTTCTTCCCAATTTGAATTCGAAATTGGCGGGAAAAATGTGTTTGAAACCGCCAGAACTAGGGTTCGAGTTTTGGAAGCCTTTCAGTGAGACTAAAGAGCTGGAACAAATTGGGTATCTTCCTTTGAGCCTAACAGGATTGTTTTGGGTCTTTGGTTCGATGGATTTTGGCTAGAACTCGAGTTAGAAGAAATCAGGGAGTTACGGGTTTTGCATGAGAAAACCCGAGAGTTGTTGTTTTTGATCTTGGAGACTTATGGAATGATTCAATCACTCAAATGGATTGATATGGGCCTGTTACATCTAAACAGGACTGGTAAGTCCATCAGAACCGGTGAAACTGGGCTGTAATTGTAGATAGAAGAAAACAGGGAGGTTTGTTTGGCCGAGAAGACATTCACGGGAAATAACGTGAAGATAATGTTCTTGCATGAGTTTTACTTCACCAGGGACTCATTCTAAGCGTGTTTGGAGCATGACTGAGATTAACAAGGAAGGTCGGACAGCTGCAGATGCATGATTGTGAAAGAAAGGAAAGGAAATATCTCCAAAATATTTTCTTTTACTGCCGAATATTGGAAGGATTTTCCGGAATAATGAGCGAAGATTCTTGTCCCTGTTGAGTATAAATAGCCTATTAGGGTATCACTAAATGGGTACAGAGAGAATTTGGAGGATTTAGAACATCTCAGAGGCGAGAAATTGAAAGTTGCAGAGAGTCACCATCTCTGCTGCTGCATAGCTGAAGAACACGAAGAACAGATCGTTTTTCTACAGTGATAACGACTCACAGCCGAGGATCGTACATCAGAGGCAAACTTATTTTCTACAGTATCAGTGACACATACTGTGGGTCTTTCTGGTTTGTAACACATATAACTGTTACAAACCCGGTTTTCATTATATTTCTCCCTTTTCATCATTTGTAAACCATTTTTAAGCAATAATAATGAATTTCGAGCGTGTTTCCAACATGATGATGTGCTAATTCTCTCACAACCAAGGCAATGAGGAAGCTATTTACGCATGAATAATTTGGTAACTATTATATTTTCTCTAATATTTAATTATAATTCACTCAATCACTGCTTTTGCAGAGTTTTTAATTGTTTGCATAATTTTCTTCATTAGTTGTGATTCAAGTAGATAGGTTATGCTTTGATTAGATAATCTATGATTAGGGGATACGATTAATTTTTGAGAATTTTCCTGATTATTTGTGAGTTAAGAAAATAAGGGACTTCAAAGATAATTAGAGTTTTGGGTTATTTACCATCATTCATTCATGTGTAATAGTGGAATCAGTGTCTTGGTTACTTTCTCATATCTTGAAATCAAATTTTGAGTTAAGTTTTCTTTAATTTTTAAGTCTAAATTTTTTTGCTTTCACAAGTCTCAACGAACTTTTTTACTACAACTCGATTGAAAATCACATTAATTTTTGGCGCCGCCGACGCGGACTTGTCTTTAGGCTAGAGTTTTTAGATTTTTTTTCTTTTTTAGGTTTTTATTTTTTTTGTTCTTCTTTACGTTTTTAGGTTTTTGTCTTTTCCTTACAGAATTTGGAATTTGGAGCGAAATAAAATTTTGCCAAAGCTTTTGGTGAATACTTAAAGACTTGGAGTAAAAGGCAAAGCGAAAGGAGCGAAAGAAGAAGAATTTTTTTATAAAAAAAGAGAGAAAAAAAAGAGAGACATTTTTAATTGTTTTTTTTTAGACTTTCCTTTTCCCTTGTACTTTATTTTTTTGAACTTTGGACTGTAAACTTTGGGACATTATTTTTAAACCCTACAGAAGGGTAGTTTAAATATTAAACTGTTTGCAGAGAAGGACGGTGATTACGATATCACCTCGGCCCCTCGGGTTCGTACATGACATAGGAGTCGTGGCCCGAGTCGACTACAAAGGTTCATCCCCCGTCTGGAACGGGAGGTAAGTTTGTCGAAACACTCGCGAATCCCCTGCTAGCGAGTTATTGTATTCCTTCGTTTGCATATATGTCGAGGAACTGAATACGGCTGCTTTAATTTCCTAGTAAAGGGCAAGGACTGGCCATACAAGATAAGGGTTCGGATTTCATCACTGTTCTCTTCTTGCCCGCCTTAGGAAAACGATACTTATCGCGAACCTAAGCTTTAAAATTTGGAATAGAACGAGACCTATAGGGTAAATAGCTTAGTAGGAAAGTCATTCGAAAAATATTGGTTACCCTTTTAAGCATACTTCGAAGTTCATGATGGTTTCTGTGAGTTGAATGCGTGACTGCGCAGCCTTGTAATACCGGTGAGGCCTTGGGTATCAAAGCTCCACTTAGCTTCCCTCGCCTCTATTCAACTTACTTTGACTCGGATTGATTCCAGAGGGGTTTGCTTAAATTGTAACGAATTCCCTTTCGAAGGATTAGAAGCTGGTCTAAAAACAATCTAAGTGGAGCCATCATGCTTTTTGTTTGCTAGAAATCAGTAGGTTTGTAGTGGTGGAGTCAGCCTTGTTTGTGTTTGCTTAGATATTCCCTTCCTTTTAGGATTTTTCTTTGTAGTTTTGTTGTTCTAGTGTATGCCCGAGGTCATTAGAGAGCGGGCTTGGAAAAAAAACACTCTAGGTCGTTTGATTAGTGACAAACCTAGTAGTTCTTCTTGTGAAGGCGGGGAGCTCGAAGACTCTTCTTTTGAGAGCCCTGTCTTTGGAAACTTCAGCTTTGAAAACTTGATAATTAGTGAAGAAAGTACTCCTAGTCCTTTGGTAGTGCCAGAAATGGCAACTTTGAAAGCTTTGTTAAACCCAACTAGGACCTCTCGTCCGTCTTGTATCAAGTTAGCTGAAACCGAGGCAAATTATGAACTGAAACCTGGGACTTTACAGATGCTCCCAATGTTTTTAGGAAAAGAGAATGAGAACCCCTATTTTCATGTTAGGGAATTTGAGGAAGTTTGTAGCACTCTGAATGATAAGGGGTATAGTTTGACCTCTGAGTCAATTGAAACCTATGACAAACTTACTTCTGCCTTTATACATAAGTTTTTCCCAAGGCATAAAACATCGTCTATTAGGACACAAATCTGTACTTTTGCCCAACAAGAGGGAGAATCTTTATATAGGTACTTAGAAAGGTTCAATGACTTGATATCTCAATGTTCTCATCATGGTTTGGAGAAGGTTAGGTTAGTTCAGATCCTCTATGAGGGTTTAGATTATTCAACAACAACCATGGTTGAGTCCTTATGCACAGGTGGGTTTGAGAATAAAACTGTTGATGAAGCGATGAAATTTTTGAATGAAATCGCCGATAAGACCCAACAATGGGAAAATAGTAGGGAACCATAGAAAACAATTCTTCTTAGTAGAGGAAATGTTAATAGGGTAGAAGGAACTTATGAGTCAGATGCCAAAATAGCAGCTATACCCAAAAGGTTAGAAGCCTTAGAATTAGGTTTTTCTAGTGGTAGTAGTGGAAGAAATGAGCCTTTTTGGGAAGGCCTTGTTTTTGAAGAGCAAGCCAATGCTCTTTATAACAACACTAGGTTTGATAACCGACAGAAGTTTGACCCATATTCAGAAACCTATAACCCTGGCTGGAGAAACCATCCAAACCTTTCTTGGTCCAAGGGCCAGAATCAAGGTCAGTCTAGTAATGCTCAGGTTCCCCCAGGTTTTGGATATACTAAGAATCCTTCAGCTCCGGCACAGTTTCGGATAAGAAGATTATGAGTTTAGAAGAGTCTCTTGCTTTGTTAACTCGTAATACTGTGCAGTTTCAGCAATCTGTTGCTCAAGGTTTAGAAGAAAATAAGAGAATAGGTCAGGCTAACTCTCAGGCTATTTCCGAGTTGAAAAACCAGGTTAGTCAGATAAATGAGTCTTTAAGAGAAAGAGGTAAGTTTCCTAGTCAGACTCAACCCAACCCTAGACGAATTAATTAAATAGGTGAAAGACCATCTGATCATGTGAATGCTATTAAAACCCGTAGTAGTGGTAGAGTGATATACAACAAGGTTTCCATGCCTGATAGTGAACATGTTGTAGTTCACCCTTCTGAACCAGAAACTGAGGAGACTGATAGAGTCTCTAAAGAGACCAATGAGGGTCATATTGAGCCGACTTTGTCCCTAGAGCCCCATTCCCGCAGATGCTAGTTCCAACTAAGAGGGAGTCCAACTTTAATGATATATTGGAGGTTTTTAAGCAGGTAACTATCAAAGTTCCACTTCTGGATGCAATTAAGCAGATTCCCTCTTATGCCAAGTTTCTCAAGGATATGTGTACGCGAAAGAGAAAGCTTAATGTCCAGAAGAAAGCCTTTCTAGCTAGTCACGTGAGTTTTATTATTTAGAATACCATTACTCCTAAGTATAAAGACCCAGGGTCCCCTACCATTTCTTGCACAATAGGTAAATACCGTGTTGAGAAAGCTTTGCTTGACTTAGGAGCCAGTGTGAATTTACTTCCATACCATGTGTACCTCAATCTAGGACTTGGTGATATGAAACCTACCCAGATGACACTTCAGTTAGATGATAGGTCCGTTAAAATTCCTCGTTGTATGATCGAGGATGTTCTTATTGAGGTCGACAAGTTTATTTATCCAGTGGATTTTGTTATCCTAGCTACCCAACCTGTCCCTGACCCAGAGAACCAGATACCAGTGATTTTAGGTCGCCCATTTTTAGCAACATCCAATGCGATCATTAATTGTCGAACTGGCATTATGAATTTGTCTTTTGGTAATGTGACTATTGAGCTGAACGTCTTTCATATTAGTAAGCTACCCTTTGAACTAGATGACTCGAGCATAGAAGAGGTAAACATGATAGGAACATTAGTCGAGGAGTCATTACCAAACACTTTATTAGAAGATCCGTTAGAGAAATGCCTAGCTCACTTTGGGATTGATTTCGATGATGATAATGTGATTAATGAGGTGAATGCTTTGTTAGATTCAACCCCTTTGTTAGACACTAGTAACGGATGGAAACCTAAGTTCGAACCACTACCAGTTTCTAAGTCTACCCTAGTTCCTTCGTTAGAAGAGCCTCCTAAGTTGGACCTAAAACCATTACCAGATACCCGGAAGTATGTGTTTTTAAGCCCGTCTGAGACTTTACCTATGATTGTTGCTTCCGACTTGGATAGTGATCAGGAAAGTAGGCTAGTGACCGTCCTTCAAAACAACAAGGAAGCTTTAGGGTGGACCATAGCAGACATTAAGGGTATAAGTCCTACTGTTTGTATGCATCAGATCTATTTAGAGGAAGATACCAAACCTTCTAGGGAGATGCAACGAAGACTAAACCCTAATATGAAAGAAGTAGTTCGAACCGAGGTTCTTAAGTTGTTAGATGCAGGCATTATCTACCCCATTTCAGACAGTAAGTGGGTCATCCCCGTTCAGGTTGTTCCCAAGAAATCCGGTATTACTGTAGTCCAAAATGATAACAATGAGTTAATCCCGACCCGAGTGACCACGAGTTGGCGTGTTTGTATTGACTATAGGAAATTGAACAAGGTCACTCGGAAGGACCACTTTCCCCTTCCCTTTATCGACCAAATGCTAGAGAGATTAGATGGACATAGTCATTATTGTTTTCTAGATGGCTACTCAGGCTACAATCAGATCGTTATTGCCCCAGAAGACCAAGAAAAACTAGTTTTACATGTCCCTTTGGTACCTTTGCGTATAGACGCATGCCTTTCGGGCTATGTAATGCCCCTGCGACTTTTCGGCGTTGCATGATGAGCATATTTTCCGATATGGTAGAAAAGTTTTTAGAGGTCTTTATGGATGATTTTTTAGTGTTTGGTTCGTCTTTCGATGAGTGATTGCATCATTTGTCATTAGTGTTGGCTAGGTGTAAGGAAAAGAATCTAGTGCTTAATTGGGAGAAATGCCATTTCATGGTTCGATCAGGAATTGTTTTAGGGAATATCGTATCTTCTAAGGGTATATAGGTAGATAAAGCCAAAGTTGACCTTATCAAGACTTTACAGGTCCCAAAAACCGTAAGAGATATTAGGTCATTCTTAGGGAATGTAGGTTTTTATCGTCGATTCATTAAGGATTTTAGCTTGGTTTCTAGACCTCTTTGCAATTTGCTTGCAAAAGATATTAAGTTTGTCTTTGATGATGCTTGTTTAGAGGCTTTTGAGAAGCTCAATACTTTACTCACTACCGCCCCCATAGTCCAGGCACCCAACGGAACTTACCCTTTGAGATCATGTGTGATGCTTCAGATTATGCTATTGGTGTTGTGCTAAGTCAGCGAGAAAACAAATTACTTCATGTGATGTACTATGCTAGCAAAACTCTGAATGATTCACATTTGAACTATACCACTACCGAGAAGGAACTGTTAGCCATTATGTTTCCCTTAGACAAGTTTAGACCCTATCTCTTAGGTTCTAAGATCGTCATATATACTGATCATGCTGCTTTGAAATATCTTTTTTCTAAGAAGGATACGAAACCTAGATTGATTAGGTGGATCCTTTTGTTGCAAGAGTTTTCTCCGGACATTAGAGACAAAAAGGGTGCAGAAAATGTAGCAGCAGACCACTTGTCTAGACTAGTTGTTGATTCCTCTGATGATTCCCTTCCTATAAGGGATAGTTTTCCTGATGAACAACTTTTCTTTGTTACCCAAGCACCTTGGTATGCGAATATAGTGAATTATCTTGTTACTGGTCGAATGCCCCAACATTGGGGTAAACAAGATCGTTCTAGGTTTTTAGCCGAGGTTAAGCACTTCTTTTGGGATGATCCTTATTTGTTTAAGTATTGTCCAGACCAGATTATTAGGAGATGTATACCTGAGAGTGACCAGTCCAGTATTATTTCTTTTTGTCATGATCATGCTTGTGGGGGTCACTTTAGTGCTAACAAGACTGCTGCTAAGATATTGCAGTGTGGATTCTATTGGCCTTCGTTGTTTAAAGACTCCCATAGTTACTGTGTTACTTGTGAACGTTGCCAGAAATTAGGAACCATTTACAGTAGGAACATGATGCCCTTGAACCCGACTCTAATTGTTGAGGTCTTTGATGTGTGGGGTATTGACTTTATGGGTCCGTTTCCTAATTCTTTTGGTAACCTATACATCCTTGTCGCTGTAGACTATGTCTCTAAGTGGATTGAGGCGGTTGCGTGTAAAACCAACGACCATAGGGTTGTGATTGAGTTCTTGAAAAATAATATACTTACACGTTTTGGTACACCGCGAGCTATAATTAGTGATGGAGGGTCGCACTTTTGTAATGGGCCTTTTAGGCTTCTGATGAAGAAATATGGTATTACACATAAGGTAGCTACCCCGTATCATCCTCAGACTAGTGGCCAGGTTGAGGTTTCTAATAGGGAGATAAAACGTATATTAGAGAAAACATTTAATCCTAATCGGAAATACTGGTCGTCTAGGCTTACTGATGCCTTATGGGCTTACCGTACTGCGTTTAAGACCCCCATTGGAATGTCGCCTTATCGGCTTGTGTATGGAAAGGCATGTCATTTACCTGTTGAGTTAGAACATAGAGCTTATTGGGCTGTTAAGCAGCTAAATTTTTCACTTGACAAGGCAGGAGCCCATAGGAAACTCCAGCTCAATGAGTTGGATGAGATTCGTATAGATGCTTATGATAGTGCGAAGGAGTATAAGAACAAAATGAAACTTGTGCATGATAGAAATATTTTACGGAAGTCATTTTCTCCAGGTCAAAAAGTTCTTCTGTATGATACCCGCTTGCATCTTTTGCCTGGGAAGTTACGTTCTCGGTGGACGAGTCCTTTTTATTGTTCGCACTGTCTTTCCTCATGGATCTGTTGAAATTGAGACACCGGATGGTAGTATTTCTTCGAAGGTTAACGGTCAGAGATTAAAACCCTTTTTAGAGCCCTTTCCTACAGGTGATGTTGAGGAGGTCCCTCTAGAGGACCCTGTTTACCCTTGATTGACCATCGAGGTAATTGTATGTTGTATATTAGTCTTTGATTTCTCTTTTCAACCAGGTACATCTTTCCGACTTCTCTCTTTAATGATTCCTTTTGTTACTTTACTTTTTAGTATTGCTCTTTCATTAGAAACATTGAAGAAAATGTTAGATTTAAGTTTGGGGGTGGGGAAGAAACTTTTTAGCTTTTAGTTGCAATAAATAAACTCCAGAGCTAAGAAATCTGTGCTTATTAAGGTTGGCACTAACCAATCTAAGTGGATGGGAACATCTTGGTTGTAGAAGTTGAGGAACCAATCTGATTAGATGGAAACATCTAAAGAGTCTATTCATAAAAGCACAGAGCTCAGGTGTTAGAATTAAAAAAAAAACATGGTAGTTTCGCCATATTTCGTTGAATCCTAATCCTTCTGTTTTTATTTTTTAAGTGATTTGGTGGGGCACACGATTCAAGTTGTTACCTTTTCTAGGGTGAAATAGGGTGATTGAGATACCAAAAAAAAAGAGAATTAAGACCAGACCATCAGACCAACCGGAATAAATTCAATAAAGTCGACCACTGGTGCCCTTGTATATGCCAGTTGTGTTGACCTAGAGTTAGGTTTATCGAACACTGGTCCCCTTGTATATGCCAGTTGTGTTGATATTAGTCAGACCGGTATCTCAGTCCATTAGGATAGGTTCATCTTGGCAGAGGCCTTCAGACAGATATGGGAAACACCGTTCACTTTAAACCATCGATTTTTTATCTTTATCCATCTTCTTAATCTTTCCATGTGATTGGTTGACTCCGGTTTATAATGTCCAGAAACTATCTGAGTAGAGCTCTGTAACTTTATATGAATTTTAGTATGCTTGAGTGCAAACTCGTGTACAACAATTGAAATTTCGCATCAGGGTACTTCCTCCTGTAGTCAGTGATTGTATGCCAACCAAGGAGATCCTTTAGTGCCTTCCAAGGTTCTGCGTAGATAGCTAGGGTCTGGAGTAATGGTTTTGTGGGTACACCTCTGGTAAACCCTTCCGAGATTAACTTGGTTTTATTTATTTTTTTAGTTTTGCTCGAGGACTAGCAAATAATAAGTTTGGGGGTATTTGATAGACGCATTTATGTGTCTAATTTGTCCTCAATGTTTCGTATTGTTAGTACTTGTTTTCGTCCTTATTATGGTGTTTTGTGTGTTTGTAGGTATTTTTTGGAAATAAATATTGATGGAAAATTCGGCTCAAAAAGTTGTTAGAGGCAACCCGGAGGAACATGTTATTCAGACTCTCTATTTCGGATAAGGGGCATCGCAGATGATAAGGGGTAACCATTTGATATTCGCACCCAAGCAGCTTGTTAAGGGGCAACCTTTTCTTCCCCATTTGAATTCAAAATTGGCGGGAAAAATGTGTTTGAAACTGCCAGAACTAGGGTTCGAGTTTTGGAAGCCTTTAAGTGAGACTAAAGAGCTGGAACAGTTTGGGTATCTTCCTTTGAGCCTAACAGGATTTTTTTGGGTCTTTGGTTCGATGGATTTTGGCTAGAACTCGAGTTAGAAGAAATCAGGGAGTTACGGGTTTTGCATGAGAAAACCCGAGAGTTGCTGTTTTTGATCTTGGAGACTTATGGAGTGATTCAATCACTCAAATGGATTGATATGGGCTTGTTACATCTAAACAGGACTGGTAAGTCCATCAGAACCGGTGAAACTGGGCTGTAATTGTGGATAGAAGAAAACAGGGAGGTTTGTTTGGCCGAGAAGACATTCACGGGAAATAACGTGAAGATAATGTTCTTGCATGAGTTTTACTTCACCAGGGACTCATTCTAAGCGTGTTTGGAGCATGACTGAGATTAACAAGGAAGGTCGGACAGCTGCAGATGCATGATTGTGAAAGAAAGGAAAGAAAATATCTCCAAAATATTTTCTTTTACTACCGAATATTGGAAGGATTTTCCGGAGTAATGAGCGAAGATTCTTGTCCCTGTTGAGTATAAATAGCCTATTAGGGTATCACTGAAGGGGGACAGAGAGAATTGGGAGGATTTATAACATCTCAGAGGCGAGAAATTGAAAGTTGCAGAGAGTCACCATCTCTGCTGCTGCATAGCTGAAGAACACGAAGAACAGACCAGCAAAGACAGTCGTTTTTCTACAGTGATAACGACTCACAGCCGAGGGTCGTACATCAGAGGCAGACTTATTTGCTACAATATCAGTGACACATACTGTGGGTCGTTCTGGTTTGTAACACATATAACTGTTACAAACCCGGTTTTCATTATATTTCTCCCTTTTCATCATTTGTAAACCATTTTTGAGCAATAATAATGAATTTCGAGCGTGTTTCCAACATGATGATGTGCTAATTCTCTCACAACCAAGGCAATGAGGAAGCTATTTACGCATGAATAATTTGGTAACTATTATATTTTCTCTAATATTTAATTATAATTCACTCAATCACTGCTTTTGCAGAATTTTAAATTGTTTGCATAATTTTCTTCATTGGTTGTGATTCAAGTAGATAGGTTATGCTTTGATTAGATAATCTATGCTTAGGGGATACAATTAATTTTTTAGAATTTGCCTGATTATTTGTGAGTTAAGAAAATAAGGGACTTAAAAGATAATTAGAGTTTTGGGTTATTTACCATCATTCATTCATGTGTAATAGTGGAATCAGTGTCTTGGTTATTTTCTCATATCTTGAAATCAAATTTTGAGTTAAGTTTTCTTTAATTTTTAAGTGTAAATTCTTTTTCATTCACAAGTCTCAACGAACCTTTTTACTACAACTCAATTGAAAATCACATCAACCATAAAGATTAATACTGCAAAAATCATCTTCCAAACAAATTTAGAATTTAAACCAAATAAATCTAAAAACATAAAGATGAAAACGTTGGACATAGCTAGGTGTAATCACAATAATGGTTATTCCAAACTCTAGTTATTCTTCTAAACAAAACAAATAAAATAGAAGATTTACTAGACATCAAGACAAACTCGTAATGCACATATAAGATGATTTGTCCTTAGAGGGTAGAATCAACCTTTTTCGCCCGGATTTACACCAAGAATAGCTACCAAAGGCGTATAAAAGGTTTTCTTAACAAAGAAGAACATGCAGGTCATTAACGACTATGCACCATAGTTCACATAAAATGATTGTGAACATTCAAGAATCCCATAACAATGCGTACTACAACCCATTTTTGAACTTCCTTCTTTGTGATTCACCAAAAAAATTCTTGTTAAAGCTACAAATGAGCTTATACGAGTAGTACTCCAAGAATCCAAGTGCCCAAGTCCAAGAGAATTGGAACAAGTGCGACGAAACGGAGCAAAACACTCAAAATAAGAGACGGGACAAATACCAATCTTAACTCATCCAAAATCAATAATTCTCATCTTAATTTTGAATATAATTCAAATAGGAAGAGAATGCAAAAATAATGAGTTCATTCCGAGTTCGAACGAAGAGGTTACGGCCAAAACAATTCGACCGAATATCGACGTCTACATGCAAATATGCATACGGGTTTGCAAACGAATTTTGAAGTCCGCGAACTTAAACCCCTGTATTTTGATTTTAAAAGATATTATGCATACCTGGTAGGTGTACCATGAAGTCCAAACATCCCGAACTATTATTTTCAAGCTTAAACGTTTAAGAACCTTAAACATAGATCAAGTTAGATAGAAATGAACGATAAGAAAGGTACATGGATCATTACTCTAAGCAAACACAAAACTTTCTCAAGTTTATAGAGATACCTTTTTAGAAGAATCCAATCGAATTATACAACATTACCAAACATCCAAAATCATACCCAACTTAATATGTGTACCCAAGTTCTTGTGCTTCCCTCACCGTATACATAACATGGCATTTCTTGGTGAGGATGCACTTTCAACATAATCAAGCTGTGTTGAGGTGAGCAATGTTTTGTTCACCATGGCACCAAGAAAGAGTTTCTTTCCAACAACTCTTACATCTTGTAGTGTTGAGAAACACCCAAGGAACTGTTTTTATAAGTCTATAAAAGAACTTCAAGAGAACCTAAAAAGATTTTTGTTTCTGATTTCTTGTTTTCCAACTTATAAAAAACAGTTTATGTAGATAGTTTTTAGTACTGCGAAGGGAAACTCTTTTGATAAAAAGAGACGTCCTAGATTCATCATAAAATAATACAATACTACTATCTTGATAGTAAGTGTCAGGAATTGAGCAATGAATCGATTTATGCTTTGAAGTGATATACTCAGATAACTGATATTTAAACTCCTCTTGTAATTCATTTAGTTTGTTACAATTAATTGAATTACGCATAGGAGGAGCATTGCTCTCATTGATTAGTAAATCAATGTCTACTTCAACATGTTAATTATTCCTCATAACTTGATTTAGCTTGTCAAGAGATTCTTGTTCTTTCTGGAGGTATAACTCAACATCAAGAGATAAGCTTTCAAGTTTCTTTTCAAGCCCTGAAAACACTTCAAGGGATTTTAAACCTGGTGGAGGTTTAGATATAATTTCTTCTACAGATTTTATTAAATCAGTCTAGAAGAAACTTCTGCAATCCCTGGATCTGCTGGTGCATTTATTGAGATAACACTACTGTCCATAAAGTCAGATCGCTACAAACACAGACTTGTAAGGTCTTTAAACGTGTTTGCCTGCTCTGATACCAATTGAAAAAACGGGGGTACAACAACCACACCCAACAATTCGATTAACAATCGTATGGACAAACTCCAGTATACTTTCTAGAGAATCAACTAGACAGTCAGACTCAATATAGATAAAAAGTATATCAAATAGTTGATATCTAAATCTCTCGATTTGATCTTTACTCAAGCAAATAGAAATCTGCGAGTCTTTTATCAAAGAGAGATAACTTGGATGGTACCAAAGACCAATATCCAAGTGTCAATCAATTTAAATCAACAACCAAAAGGTCGGATATTCTAATTGATTGAACAACGCACAACCTGTGATATTTCAATTATATAAACAAATATAATGCGGAAAAGAAATAACACAGACACTAGAATTTTGTTAACGAGGAAACCGCAAATGCAGAAAAACCGGGACCTAGTCCAGATTGAACACACACTTTATTAAGCCGCTACAGACACTAGCCTACTCCAAACTAACTTCGGTCTGGACTGTAGTTGAAACCCAATCAATCTCATACTAATCCAAGGTACAGTTATGCTCCTACGCCTCTGATCCCAACAGGATGCTACGTACTTGATTCCCTTAGTTGATCTCACCCACAACTAAGAGTTGCTACGAAGAAAAGTCGAGGACTTTAATAAACAAATATGTATCACACAGAAAAGTCTACAGTAATAGATAAATCCGTCTCCCATGAATATACCTACGAGTTTTTGTTCCGTCTTTTGATAAATCAAGGTGAACATGAACCAATTGATAAACCAGACTTATATTCCCGAAGAACAGCCTGGTATTATCAATCACCTCATAATAATCCTAATCGACGCAGCGAAAAAAGATATTGTGGAATCACAAGCGATGAGACGAAGTGTTTGCGATTACTTTTATATCTTGCCTATCGAAGATATAAATCTCAAGCCAATTATTACAATTGTACTCGTAATGATAGAAACTGCAAGATCAGATCACACAACTACAAGAAAAGTAATATCGGCCTAGCTTCACAATCCCTATGAAGTCTTTAAGTCGTTAATCTGGTTTTAGAAGAAGAAACCAAAGGTTAAAGGAGAATCGACTCTAGCTATGCAACTAGTATCACATGTAAGGTGTGGGGATTAGGTTTCCCAGTTGCTAGAGTTCTCCCTTATATAGTCTTTCAAATCAGGGTTTGCAATCAATGTTAGCTTGGTCACAAAGCATTCTGTAGATGCATATTTTCTAATTACTATACCCAAGTAAGATTAAAGACTAAAAACTACTTAAACATACAAGATTCATCATGAAAAAGATGTAAATAGCATGAAATATAAAGATTGACACAAGCATATAACGTGGTTCGGCCATGAAGACCTACGTCCACGAAGAAGAAGATGTTTTCTTATTGATTATAAGGTCTTACCCTTGAAAGTGTTACAAATCTCTTCTAGATTTCTCACTTTTTCTCTATCTAAATCTCTCTCAGGAATTCTATGTAGAAAAACCATCTAAGATTACATAAGTTTTCCATCTCCTGGTACATGGATTGGTATTTATAGACTGAATAAACTCATAGTCGCTTGATCGTCCGAGCTGGGTGAGCTGTCCTCCATCGTCCTGGCTCACTCGGACTCGCTCTATACCGTCCCTCGTGATGGCATACTTGGTTCTCCTTCCTAGTTGTCTTGCTCTCCCTTGGATCGTGCTGCCCTTCTGTGGAGAACCTCGTGTTCCATCGCCTCTGGGTCGTAGTATAGATCGTCCGAGTCTTCTGCCACGATGCCCAACTACCCAAGTCTTGTTCTTATCCTTCATTAAATGCGGTCTTGCTTTTTAGACTTGACCGTCTGAGAATATTAGACCTTTATACACACGCGTCATTCATGTGGAGTTTGTGCAGTTGCCTCGACTAAGACAAATCCTTCTCTCAAAGAATGATTCGGTGCTCCAACCTCATCATCTCATCATATATTCACCCCTTGGGATGTTGACACATGGCCTTCGGGTATTTTACCCACACATTTTGCTCATTTTCTTTGCAACTTGCCGAAGGCATGATGGGAAGAAAACTGTGTAACTGTCCCACCTTTCTCGACACGTGTGTACCTGTCAACTCGTTTTAAGATATCTATTGGTTCTCTCAGATTTTCTGGGAACAAGATGTCTTTTCTTTTGTACTTTTCCTCCGGGATTCTTATCGTCTAGCTTGCCGCGTCTTTGACCTTCTTGGGTTTGGGAGATCTAGTTAGTTTTCCAAAGATTTCCTCTTCTATTTAAGAAGGATGTAGGATCAGAATCTCGCAGCAATAATGTCTCAGCGAAATTATCAACAACACAACAGCATCGCAGAACAATTTCAGAAATGACATAATAAACGACGTCAGCTAAAATCATGAGAAAAATGTGATAGTCCTGCGAAAATTAGAGAGTTTGCGAGAATAACATTTGTAAGGATACGAGAATGTCGCAAGACATATCCGAAAATAAAGGACAGATTAGCTGTCATCCACTATGTAATTCCCTATGAATAGCCGCTCAGTTGTAAAGGAAAAGGGGAAGATCTTTTCTGAGTGAGAAACAAGTAAATAGGAGAAAGAAAATCTAGAACAGTGGTTATTCTTGATTCCTTTATCTTTTCTTGTAAGATTGTTCAAAGATTGATCAATAAAATTAAAATTGTTAATCTAAAATGAGTTGAATGTTAATGAAATCTTGTGAGGGGTGTAGTGTAGGATTTCCTGCAACTACATAATGGCGCTAGGAAATTTATCAGCGAAGATTAGCCCGAGAATATAATAAACGTGTCAAGGTACGCGAATTCCATCCAGAAGATTTAGTTCTGCGAGAGACACCAATATATCAGCAAGAAAATGGTGGAAAGTTAGCGAAAAAATGGGATGTACCTTACATCATTAAGGAGATAGTTGGAACAAGAGCTTATAAATTAATGGATCCAGAAGGTAGAGATGTTGGTCATAGACTTGACAGACCATGGAACAGATTGTACTTAAAAAGATATTATCTGTAAGAAGCTTTGAGAAGTTATGGATTCTGAAAAAATAGTTGCGAGATTATTCATATCAAAACAAGATCATGATGTGCGAAGCTCTCGCAGAGATAATCATAGAACAATGACATAAAAGAAAGGGGCGAACCTTTATGGCGTACACCCTAGTTCGCGAATAAAATTTCGCAAGAGGCAAATGTAAGACCTAAAGTACGTCATATAAGGGGGTACCTGTTGCATGGCTCAGGGAAAGGCTACACCGCCACCGGAACCTGAGTCATGGAGATTTGGGGTCAATAAAGCCCATCCAGGAGAGGCACCTTGGATTCTCAGCTTAAGCATATGACTTAGGTTGGGCGACTAAGGTAATAAGGACTCTCCCAAGGAGTGAAGAATCTGATCAAGGCGCCTAGGTACACGGTTGAGTCAAGAGTTCCAGGGGCTTCTGGAGCGTACCTTTCCATTCTTGACAAGTCTTGGCTTATAGCACTCGAACCGAAGAAAACCCCACTTAGGGTGCAGTCTCGTAACCATAAACCCTATAGGTAAATGGATAAGAGGCTGCGAAAACAACTTGTTGTTGTTAAGACTGGATGGGAGGAGCTAACCTTGTATGGTAGAAGTACGCCTCCTTGAAGGGGCAACCAGGGGGAAGATAAGGGCGACACCCTCCATTAGGAGCTGATAAGTGTCTTAAGACGCAAATGTCATGAGTCTTTTTACTCGTAAGGGTATTAAGGCTTGTCATATTTGTGCAACAATCCTGAAGAGGCAATAATACTAGAGAAAAAGATAAGACGGGATCAATGGGTTTTCGCATGAAAGTGCGAAGACGTCCTGCGATTTCGTTGCAAGACGTCAATGTAATGGGGCTTTATTTTTGCAAGAAAATTTAGGCCTATCATATTGTTGTAACAATCCTGAAGAGGCAATAATACAAAAGAAAAAGTGAACGCAAGATCAATGGGTTTTTGCATGAAAGTGCAAGGACGTCCTGCGATTTTGTCGCAATGACAAGAGGTGGCATAATAAGACCTTTAATTAGGAAGGAAAAATAAGACCACATGAAAAAAAAAAATATTTATAAATATTCATAACAAATCATTTCTCGCAAGAAAGATAATGAGAGGGAAGTATGGGAATCAGTAAACAAGAGGCATTATCTTTCTCGCCAGCAAAATACTAAAGAGAAAATTAATTCTAAAGTTGGTTGAAGAATATTATTCGCAAGAAATAATAAAGGTGAAACAATTCAAGAAGATAGAACTAGATAAGAAGCTCATGTTTCAGTATTAATTCCAGTAGAAGAAGATAATGGACGCTCTTCGCCAATGTTCTCATTATCGCCAATCTCTTCTTCATTTCGATTATGATCTTCACCAACAATAATTTCCTTGAAAGGGACTTCTTTTTCACTGCCACCTTGATTATCGCCAGCAATTACTTCTTTAGAAGAGATTTCTTTTTCATCTTGATTAGCACCAGCAGCTGCTTCCTTAGAAGGGATCTCTTCTCCATCTTCCAAAAGACTATTATCTCTACCACTTTCATAATCATAATCACTGTCAGCAGCACAAGGAATTTCATCATCATCTACTTCCAAAGGTTCGATTGATGTAGGAGGAAGAGATTTGGACAATAAAATATCATTTACAAGGACTTCAGCCTGGAGATGAACTTGACGAAGAAGTGCTCTCTGATGATTTCTATCTTGAATATCCTTAAAGTAAGCAAGATAATCAAATCTTCTTTCTGCTCGGTCGCGAGAACCAGTAAGGACAGAGACGAGTAATGCATTTTCTTTGCGAATTTTGGCATATTTAGCCTCCAAAACAGAAATGGAGGAATGAAGATTTTTCTCAGATTCTGCGAAAAGTAGAATATAAAATTTCAGTAAGATGAAGAACTCAAAAAGATATAACAAAGAAAAGATAGTTAAGGCAGTCAAACTATTATGACGACCTTCCTTTTGCGAAATAAGGTGTTGAATCAAGGTCAGACAACTATTCTCCCAACGGTCCATTGCATCATCAAATTTATCTCCAACTAAACCTTTAAGTCGAGACTGAAGATTTTTCTCTTTAGAAATAAGAAAGCCATTTTTCTTCTCAAGTGAAGAGTAAGATTCTTCTAATTTGGAATATTGTTCTTTAAGTTGATTCGCCTTTACACTTAAAGTTATTCTACCTTGAATGAGTGTATCTCTTTCAGCGATAGATGACTCTGTTACTTATTTAAGTTCATTTCTCAAAGAGCGAAGAGATTGTTCTTGGTCATCACATACTTTCTAAAGGATGCTAAGTTGTTGCGAAGATATCGCCATCTTATTTAAAAAAATTCGCTTCTCTTGAGACAGAGTTTTATTCTCATCTGATAAAGAGTTCATCCCTAAATTAGATTTAGTTAAAGAATAAGAGAGGCGAGATATTTCATTACTTAATAAATCTTGCCTCCGAACTAATTGGGTATTTTCATTGGTAAGGTTATTTATATGATCAACAGAGTATGAATAGAGTTTATCTAATTGGTTATATTGATCCACCAAAATCTCTTTATCAACACGAGCTTCTTCAACAGCAGATTCAAATTGATATCTCTCCATTATTCGTTTCTGGTTTAAGGCTTAACATGCGAAAGAGGGTTTTCAAGGATAATTAAATATGGAAAGGATAAAATCATTAGAAAGGCAAATTGAATACACAGATAAGGAAAAAATACCTCTCAGTTCATCATTCTTCTTGCGAAGATTTTCGCGATCCAACAAAACATTCTAGAGCTTTTGATTTTCGAGACGAAGAGCATTACACTCTTTTTCCAAAGCTGTTTGCGAAGCAGCTCTGTCAGAGCCAAAATACTTGCTCAGAATTTCGCAAATACCAGACTTGACAGGATCAATGGAAGACTTCTTTCCATCATTCAGGACCTCAGACAAAACTTTGAAAGAAATATTTATTCCTTCCACGGTTTCTTTCGAAAAAGGAAGAGGCTCAGATAGAGAACTGGCAATGATAGAAGGTTGAGAAACATTATCAATAGGAAGAGAAGAAGTTTCATTCACAGAAGGATTAATAAGGGGGGTTTCAATCATTGAAAGATCAGTTGAAGAAATAAAATTTGAGGCAGCCTTTTCGCGAATTGGAGATAATGGTTTAACTTGCGAAGATGCCGCGGGGGATTTAGAAGAAATAAGTAAGTGGAATTGAACAGAGGTTTCAACGGTTTTAAGGTGGCGAGACTTCTTGAGAGGTCTGTTGGCATCCTTATCACCCTGCGAATCACAATCCAGATAAGAAACAGAGGCAACAATATTGTTATTAGAAAAAAATAATGTTTCTTACTACCTTCTGATTCACAGACTTTCTTTTGTGTACAACAATATTTTGCTGTGATTTGGGAATATTAGAGTTCTGAACCATAAATTTGGTGTTAGGGGCATTTTTGCTGAAATAACAACAGTATGGGAATCACATAAGCAACATCATCAAATAAAGCAATAAGCAAGATCAATTTCAGCAAAACCCATAAGAAAGAAAAAAGAAAACTAACCTCGACGAATCCATGAAAAACACCAGCAGGAGGATTAATTAGTAAAACTTAAGAAAGTTACGAACAGTGAAGATCTTCAGAGGGAACAATATGGATATGAAGAAGAAAATAAAAAGACTAAAAGAAGAAGAAAGAAGAAAAGTTACAATGGCAGAATTTTCGAAAGAATAATAGAGTTGCAGAGATGAGAGAATAAAAAGAGAAGAGAAAGTAAAAAGAAAATGGAAAGCAGAGTAAGAAGAATATATAGAGAGGATTTTCTACTCGAAAAAATAAACACCATTAATACGAAAAGACGTGAGCGTTTAAAAAGCAGCGGTTACAGAAGACGTGTCAAGAAATAGATGGAAGAAAGGATACGTGTGATAAATGCAGAATATGAAGAGATGAACAGTTGCGGCATTTCTCACATCGTTCTCTACTTCGCAGAGAAGATATGAGAAGAGGCAAGATGTAGGATCAGAATCTCGCAATAATAATGTCTCAGCGAAATTATCAACAACACAACACAATAGCGTCGCAGAACAATTTCAGAAATGACATAATAAACGACGTCAGCTAAAATCATGAGAAAAATGTGATAGTCCTGCGAAAATTAGAGAGTTTGTGAGAATAACATTTGTAAGGATGCGAGAATGTCGCAAGACATATCCGAAAATAAAGGACAGATTAGCTGTCATCCACTATGTAATTCCCTGTAAATAGCCGCTCAGTTGTAAAGGAAAAGGGGAAGATCTTTTCTGAGTGAGAAGCAAGTAAATAGGAGAGAGAAAATCTAGAGCAGTGGTTATTCTTGATTCCTTTATCTTTTCTTGTAAGATTGTTCAAAGATTGATCAATAAATTTAAAATTGTTAATCTAAAATGAGTTGAATGTTAATGAAATCTTGTGAGGGGTGTAGTGTAGGATTTCCTGCAACTAAAAAGGGTCCTTTTGTGATGAGGGTATGGTATCCTTTTTTTCTTCATTCTTTTCTCAGATGTATGCTAAATTTTTTCCTCCTCGTCCTCCATGGGAACAAGGTAGTTATTCATGTATTTTTTTACCATGATGGTATGTCCTCTCATTCATGTATTGCTTCGTTTTTCCTTGAACCTGTTCTAGATCATCACCAATGTCTTCTCGGAGAGATCTATCTCTTCGCGTGACATTTTAGTCTCATCTGTTCGTCAAGTGTCTTTGCCTCCTGTTATGTGATCTCGTATTTATCACTGAATTTTCTTTTACGGGCAAGCTTCGAAACACTTTGTGTGTTGTGTTTTTTCTTACGATTGGCCTTGGGAACACTGTATGCTGTGTGGAGGTGCTAGGGTGTAAAATACTATTTCTGTTTTGAAAAAGAAAATATATATACCTTGCCCATGTTTTATGCCGTAGCACCGGAGGCTTGTCATATGTTTAAAGCGGTGGGAAATCGATTGGCGGCTTTCTCCAGTCCAGAGTATGTGTGAAGAGAAGGGTTGGTTGTGCTCTTGCTCGTGGATGTCTCCTTGGACGAGGAACTAGTAGGTGAGGAACCCGTTGCTCCAAGCAAGGCGCGAGCGCGATGCTCTTGTCCGAAGGCATCGTGTAATTGTAGCTCTGTACTGTTCAGAGTTTGTTTATTTGATTGCTTTGTGCAAGTTGTGTGGCTCAGAGGAGTGGTCATGTGTAATGTCGGTCCAATCATGGATGTCAAAGCCAAGGAGTGATCAGTTCCTACATTTGGATAAGGCACTGCTTATAGTATTGGAAGTTTATACATAAGATCTTTTCCTTCACACTCTCTCATATATATATATTATTATTATTATTATTTATTTTTATTTTTATTTTTTGGTTCCCTGTTTGGGAATAGATTTCCCCCATATGGCTTGGAGGTTGATACCTCAGTCGAGTGATACTTGCCCCGGCCAGGGGCAGGTATCTCGATTCTGGATATCTCCTGTTGTGGAGGACATCACCCGATTCCGTGATCGTGGTGGCATTACCTTAGGGTTGTGTCCGTTTCGGATAGCTTAGGTAAAGTACATGCATCATTCTGTGTAGAATGGAAGGTGTGGCTAGCACCGTGCCATAGTGGTGTATAGGATTTTGTGGTATGCAAGTATGGGATGAAGTAATTAACAACAAAAAACAAAAAGGGAAAATAAAAAAATAAAAAAGAATAAAATTAAATCAAACAAACAAAGCGGAAAAACAAAATTAACCAAAAGGAGTAGTTTTATTATTTGTCAAAAGAGAGCTTGGTAGGCTCTGAGTACATTCTAGGAAGGTTCTATGACCTGTGTACAAGTAGAGATCGTGCCCCATTCTGGGACCATCAGACGGTCTTCCTAAGCATTGTAAGCTTTTAGGTATTTGATGTTCGATAGGCTTTCAAGTTTCTTCGCCATTGGATTTGAGTAATTTGTATTCTCCATCCCCTGCCTTAGCTAGGACTGTTAGTGGGCCTTCCCATACGGGTGAAAATTTTCCTGCCTCGCGTTGGTAGGGTGGAATCTCGCGCCAGACTTTATCGGCTGGGCTGAATTGTCTCTGGTAAACACGTTTGTTGTATTCCCGAGCCGATTTTCTGTGATAGTTTTCTATTGTTTGGAGAGCAATTTCTCTGTTTTCTTCCAAATCGTCCAGTTTGGAGAGTATCATGCCCGAGGTCAGGTTTTTCTCCCATTCCTCGGTCTTCGTTATGGGGATCATAGCTTCTGTTGGTATGATTGCTTCTGTGCCATATGTGAGGGCGAAGGGAGACATTCTTGTGGCTTCCCTTTTAGTGGTTCGATAGGCCCATAGGACGTTGTGTAATTGTTCACACCAACTAGCTCCATATCCGTCAAGTTTCTTCTTCAGGATGTCGGCGATGGTTTTGTTTGTGGCCTCTGCCTGGCCATTGCTCGCAGGATAGATTGGCGTAGATTTGTTTTTTCTGAGCTTGAAATAATTGAAGAGAATGTCGATGTTTTTCCCTCGGAGTTGCGCCCCATTATCAGATACAATAATGGCTGGGATACCGAAACGACATATAATATGCTCGAAGAGAAATTTAAAGACATCGTGGTCTCTTATGTGTCTTAAAGTTGAGGCCTCCACCCATTTAGTGAAGTAGTCTGTGGCCACGATTAAATACTTCCTTTGTCCAGTACCAGCTCTTAGGGGTCCGACAATATCCACCCCCCATTTGGAGAATGGACAAGGACTCAGGACGGACTTTAAGTCCATTGAAGGTGCATGTCTTCTTTTGCCAAATTTTTGGTACTCTATGCAAGTTTTCGCCATTTGCTTCGAGTCCTCATTCATGCGAGGCCAAAAATACCCCCGTAGTCTCGCTTTGTGAGCGAGGGACCATCCTCCACTATGGTTTCCTGCATAACCATAGTGTATTTCTTTTAGTATGGTTTGTCCTTCCGCAAATGAGAGACATCTGAGAAGAGGCCCAAGGTAGGATTGTTTGTATAACACGCCATCCCGGAGTTGGTAGTTCCCAGACCTTGATATTATCTTGTGTGCGATTAACTGATTGCTGGGGAGGTAACCGTTAGCTAGATACTTGATGATTGGTGTCCTCCAGTCATCCTCTGCCAGACTCTCCTCCTGGGCTACTGAGTCGACAACGAGGATGTCCATGTTTCCTTCTAAGGGGATGGAGGGGAGTAGAACCCTTTCAATTCTGACATTGGTAGCGTCAGG
Organism: Papaver somniferum; assembly: GCF_003573695.1. Classification (NCBI taxonomy): domain Eukaryota; kingdom Viridiplantae; phylum Streptophyta; class Magnoliopsida; order Ranunculales; family Papaveraceae; genus Papaver; species Papaver somniferum. The sequence continues at coordinate 203,402,683 of NC_039362.1, forward strand.
GATGACTGTCATAGAAGTTATGAATGCTAAGGCATCAGCATATATGTTGTTGATTCGATTTAAGTGGCGGAACGTGATGTTTGGTATCTGCTCGATATAGTGCTTAGCGAGTTGAAGGTATCGCTGCAAACATGGATCCGAGGCTTGGTATGTTCCATTGATCTGCCGGATAATGAGTTGTGAATCTCTTGTGAGACGCACATTATGGATGCTCAGCGTGATGATTATTCAGAGGGCATGTATTACTGCCTCGTATTCGATTATATTGTTAGTGGCAGGGAATTCGAGCCTTAAGCTATAGACGATCCTTCGGCCGGTTGGGGTTGTAAAAACCATTCTGATACCTGAACCTTCCGAGTTACACGATCCATCGACGAAGACTTCCCATCGGTTGGGGTCCTCGGAGCAAAGTTGTTCGGGAGGATCTTCTAACTCGTCTTCCATCCCCGGGATTTCCTCAATCTCGTCAGTATCGTTCATCGGGAAATCCGCTAAGAAATCTGCGACCACCTGGGTCTTAATTGCCGTCTGGGATTGGTATTTGACACCTAATTGTTTGATTTGCCCCCTCCCCCCCCCCCACTTGGAGATTCTACCTGCTCTGTCAGCATGGTCTAGCACAGACTCTATGGGGGGCTTCAGTGATGACTATTACAGTGTGTGCGTGAAAATAAATGCGCAACTTCTGTGTTGTGTAGACCAGAGATAGCACTATTTTCTCGATCTTTGAATAGTTTTTCTCAGCCGACGTCAGAGTTTTGCTGATGAAATAAATTGGTTGCTCCACATCTGCATCTATGCGAGTGAGTACTGCACTAATCGAAGTATTAGTTGTTGATAGGTAGATGTAGAGGTTTTCTCCTAGGTTGGGCTTTTGGAGAATTGGCAAGGTTGTCAGATGTTCCTTGATTTTTTGAAAGGCTTCCTCACAAGCACTAGTCCAAGAAAACTTTTCACCCTTCTTTAAGGTGTTGAAAAAGTCTCTGCATTTGTCAGAGGATCGGGCGATGAATCTTCCCAAGGGCGCCAGCCGGCCATTCAGTCGTTGTACATCCTTGACCGTGGCTGGGGAAGGCATTTCCAATATGGCCCGTACCTTCTCGGGGTCAACCTCGATTCCTCGTTTGGTGACCAAGTAACCCAAGAACTTGCCTGAGGTTACTTCGAAGGCACATTTTGCGGGATTGATCTTCATGTTAAATTTTCTCATTTGTGTGAAGATTTCCCTGAGATCATGTGCATCATCTTGTGGGAGCTTGCTCTTAACAAGCATATCGTCCACGTATACTTCTAGGGTTTTGTGTGTCCAACCATCAAACATTTTTTCCACTATTCTTTGGTAGGTTGCCCCTGCATTTTTTAACCCAAATGACATCTTGGTATAGCAGTATAGGCCACGAGGGGTGAAGAAAGCGGTATGTTCTTGATCTTCCTCGGCGAGGGGGATCTGGTTATAACCAGAGTATCCGTCCATCAGAGACAGCAATCCGTATCCTGAGGTTGCTTCTACAAGTTGGTCGATGTTAGGGAGTGAGAATTTGTCCTTGAGGCAAGCTTTATTAAGGTCGCTAAAGTCGATACAGATCCTTACTCCCCCTTTTTTCTTTGGTACAATCACCATGTTAGATATCCATGTTGGATAATGGACTTCTCGTATCACCTCTGAAGCTTCCATTTTCTTTAGCTCTTTCTGGATGGCTTCATGGTATTCTGGTGCCACTTTTCTCATTTTTTTCCGCATGGGTTTGTGCTTTGGGTCAATTTTTAGGTGATGACAGCACACTTCGGGGTATATTCCTGGCATATCTTCCATACGCCACGCGAAGACATCAGAATATTCCCTCAGAACATGTATTAGCTTCTCTTCTTCTCCCTTGCTGAGGAGTGTCCTTATTTTCACCATACCCGGGTTTTCGGGTGTTCTGATGTTGACCTCCTTAGTTGGTTCCGAGGCCGAGAAATTTGATTTTAATTCCCCTATATCGGAGAGGTTTTGTATTGGCCCCATGGGTGAGTCCGATGGGGGGTTATTGTCTATTGCGAGTTCGTTGTCTGATCACCTCGCCTCATTCATTCTAGCTATGTAAGCATCGATTTCGGCCTGATTTTTGGCATTTTTAGCTCGTTTCTTTTTTGCTCTGGAAGAGTTTATCTTATTATCTCCGTATTGAACTTCCGTCTCGTAACAATATTTTGCTTCGGCGAGATCTCCAACGATTTCTGCCACTCCCTCAGGCATAGGAAATCTTAGCCTTTGATGGTAAGTCGAGGCCACTCCTTTGATTCAGTGGACCCAGGATCGTCCCACGATGGCTGTGTAAGGTGATAGTACATCTACCACGCAGAAGGTGGTTAGGGTGAGGATCTTTCCTACCCGAATTTCTAACGTTACCTCACCCTTGGGGCGGGTTAATGACCCGTTGAAGCCGAATATGTTATAAGTGGCGGGTACGAGACATTCGTCTTTGAGGCCCATTTGTTTAAATGTTTCATAGAATAAGATCTCCACAGAACTTCCGCCATCGATCAGGATTATGGGCATCGCCCATGGTAGTGCTTTTCTTTTTGTCTCATCGCCCTCGTTCTCGGGGAGTGCGATGGCCATCCTGACCACTAGTGGGTCATTGTGGTTTTGTCCTTCTTCTGGTGCTTCTGAGGATGAAAAGGTAATGGGAAGTTTCATCCATTCCTCCAATTTGGGTTCTCTTGATGTACTGAAAACTTCATCTCCGTTGAAGTTTCGTTTATGAAGACGTCCAGTAGTATTTCCTTCTCGTACGAGGGTGGCTATCGCCGAATGTGATATGGTATTGTATCCTAAGTACTGTGCCTCGCAGCGGATCTCCACACGATGTATGGATGCCCCAGTGGTCGGTGTCATACGGTAAGTCCTAAGGTGCTCAGTTGCAATTCTTATTACTATGAACGGGGGTGTGAATACCAGTAGGGAGTATTTCCTTGGGAATGGCAATCTTAATAGATTTTTGAATAAGGGAGATTGTCCTGCTTCTCTCATCACTACTGCCAACTTCTTATTCTCCTACTTCCCTGTAGCTTCTCTATACATTGCTTCGAGTCGGTTGACTCGGGCATGGAGTTCATCCTCATCTCACCTGGTTTCGGCCTTCTTTCGTCTTCCCAGGTCTCTCTCGGGCGAGAAAGATGGTTCATGGGGGCGATGCCTTGATCTCCCTGAGTCATCGTCCGATCGTTCAATGTACGACACAATCTTAGAGCGAGTTGACCTCGATTTCTCCCCTCGCTTTGAATTTGTGGTTGAGAGATTCTCGGTCTCGTAGTTAATATTTACTTCGTCGATTCGATTCTTATTTCGTCTGTGTTTGGGATCAACATCTGATGACCCTTCGGATAGGCTACCCTCGTGGTCGGGCACACCTCTACTTCCCTTAGGAAATCGATCCGCTGTTTCCTCGTTCGAGGTGTCAGGGATGTTAATTCGTTCGTCGTCTTGCAGATGCTCGAAAGGGTTTTCCTCCTCCGGGACTTCTTCAATGGTGGTGAGTGGTACCTTCTTTGTTACTTTGCGTTTAAGCCTGTGTTACAAAAACCCGGTTTTTATTAATTTTCTCCTATTTTCATTATTGTGAACACCTTTTTGATCAATGAAAACTCCTTTGAGTGCGTTTCTACCATGCGGAGCTAGAACCCATCTCTGAGACGATGGAGGAAGACGAACTTCATACATGGGTAAAATTATTTAATTCTTTTTAAGACTTTTGCATTGATTTTAATTGAAATATGATTTGAATTAATTGGTTGTCATTTAATTCGATGAGGTATGCTTAGCTTAAATGTTTTGATACATCATGCTTAGGATTTTCAACCAATCTTTTGAGAATCTACCTTGGCAAAACCAGAGTCCATGTTAATTTTATCTATTGAGTTTTATTTGTTGAGAATAAATAAATTGAACCATATGTTATGAATTCGACGAAATCCTAGTCCCAGTAACTCTCTTCATCCTGTGATAAATATTTTGTACATATTTTATTCTTTTTAGTATTTTTTATTTGTAAGCCTAGAATCAATCTCAATAAAGTCCGAGTGAACGACAACCTTTTTACCACCATCTAAAATTCGATCAATTTCGGTCCCCGGCAACGGCGCCTCAAAAATTGATCGACTTTTAGATAGTGGTAAAAAGGTTGTCGTTCACTCGGACTTTATTGAGATTGATTCTAGGCTTACAAATAAAAAATACTAAAAAGAAGAAAATATGTACAAAATATTTGCCACAAGATGAAGAGAGTTACTGGGACTAGGATTTCATCGAATTCATAACATATGGTTCAATTTATTTATTCTCAACAAATAAAGCTCAATAGATAAAATTAACATGGACTCTGGTTTTGCCAAGGTAGATTCTCAAAAGATTGGTTGTAAATCTTAAGCATGATGTATCAAAACATTTAAGCTAAGCATACCTCATCAAATTAAATGACAACCAACTAATTCAAATCATATTTCAATTAAAATCAATGCAAAAGTCTTAAAAAGAATTAAATAATTTTACCCATGTATGAAATTCGTCTTCCTCCGTCGTCCCAGAGATGGGTTCTAGCTCCGCATGGTAGAAACACACTCAAAAGAGTTTTTCATTGCTCAAAAAGGTGTTTACAATAATGAAAATAGGAGAAAATTAATAAAAACCGGGTTTGTAACAATTATATTTGTTACAAACCAAACTGTTACAGAGAACGATAACTATGAAGTGTCGCTGGTACTGTTGAAATACGACTGTCTTCTATAGTCTATGTTCTTCGTGTTCTTCTTCACCAGTAGAACTGGTTCGTCTCTGCAACTTGATTTTTCTCCATCCTCAACTCTCTGTTCGCGCCCCTATAACTCCATCACGATTATACAGTCATTTCTGACCGATCAAAATACACATACCATCTCTCTCATGCTCTAGCAGGACCATCCGAACAAAAATCCTCCCTTGAATCTCATCAAATCTCGCCTGTAAATCACGCTGAAAAAACTGAATTTTGAACTCAGTTTTCCCGCCAAAATCTACCCAATCCGTGAGGAAGAAAGGGTCGCCCCCTATCCAGAGTAGGGGTGCGAATAGTAGCTGTCTTGGAGTGTCCTGTGGGTGCCCCTTAGTAATTGAGGTGTCCCTTAACCAAATTGAGAGTCCGCATAGCAAATGTCCTCCGGGGGTGCTCCGCATAATTTTTCGAACCAATTTTTTTCCAAAAATGTTTATTTCCCAAAAATACCTACAAACACACAAAACACCATAATAAGTACGAAATCGAGTACCAACATAGAGAAAATTGAGGACAACTTAGACACAAAAATGTGTCTATCAGCCTGTGGTTTCTCTATTCTAGTTTTCTATTGCGCCTTTCTAAGTTCATCATTCTCTTATCCTGTGCCTCTTTGGTTTTCAAGATGGCTGCAATAGCAGCATTAGCATCGGCGAGGTCTGAAGGGTTGTTCTTCTTGACCTCACCATTAGCTGCTTGTCTCGGAAAGCAGCTCAACCCTCCTGGCTGAGTAAGACGAATATCGTCATGCTTCTCGAAGGGGTTTCCCTCGCCTTCGGAGCTAGAATTATCAATTAGTCCTTCCCGATATTGATCATCGGGTTGTCCCTCGCCTGGGATTAGAGGCTCGCCTGGCTCCATATCGTCGAGTCCTTCTGTTTGGGCTCCACCATTTTCTCCTTGCCTCGCACGGGTAGATCGTCGTGTTACCATTACCTTCCCTGCAACATATGCAATAATACTTAATTTGTCTTTTCTTTTAGAAAAGTGGGACCTTATATTTGCAGGTCACATGCAATTACTAAGTCATAGTTCAGACTGGACAATTTAGTATAAAAAGACTTTGCAGTAGATTTTGGAGACATGTGAAAATATCAAAACATCCCTGTTTGCATGAGGTGTTGATGATGGAGAAAAGGTATTTTTCTAGTCCTCTCTTTTCGAGGAAATATCTCCTTCAACACGCCATACCCCTATAGAGAAATAATCTAATTATGACGATTGAGTACGTTTTCCCATTCTAGGAAATATATCTCATCATCTATTAACTTATGATTTCAAACAAATTTTTGAGTTTGATGACTGATTATATACTCATTAATTCCTCCCCTTGACTTAAATTTAAATTTTTAAGAAGGAGATTCCGAGATTATGGTGAGTTTGATGAAGAACATCATGAAAAGTTCGCCTTTTTCAACTCTCATAAGGTGATTTCTTCCTTATGTAGCTTACTGACTAGCATCTCTTCCCAGCTCTTTCATGGAGGAGATCGTTTGAGTACCGAAGTGTTTAAAACTTCGTATTTACTCCGATCTACAACTCTCCTGAGCTACTTGAGGAAGACTCTAAAAATCTTGAAAATAACAAGAAATCTTAAAGAAAAATAGTGAAAAACGTAGATCTGTTGATCTTGAGGTTCTTCTATACTTCTTAGATCGTGAAGATCATTTTTGAGTCCGAGCTCTACTCATTCATCTCAACATAAATCTACTTTTTAGTGTGAAAACACTTCTCTTACAGAGATTATGAAAACAATATAGAGTTGTTGTTAGGGAAGTAGATTAGATTTTCATACCTCCCTGTTTCTAGCGCCAAAATGTAGTTGCATATTTTCTAATTACTACACCCAAGTAAGATTAAAGACTAAAAACTACTTAAACATACAAGATTTATCATGAACAAGATGTAAATAGCATGAAATGTAAAGATTGACACAAGCATATAACGTGGTTCGGCCATGAAGACCTACGTCCACGGAGAAGGAGATGTTTTCTTATTGATTAAAAGGTCTTACCCTTGAAAGTGTTACATATCTCTTCTAGATTTCTCACTTTCTCTCTATCTAAATCTCTCTCAGGTTTTCTCTGTAGAAAAACCATCTACGATTACATAAGTTTTCCATCTCCTGGTACATGGATTGGTATTTATAGACAGAATAAACTCGTAGTCGCTTGATCTTCCGAGCTGTGTGAGCTGTCCTCCATCGTCCTGTCTCCCTCGGACTCGCTCTATACCATCCCTCGTGATGGCATACTTGGTTCTGCCTCCTAGTTGTCTTGCTCTCCCTTGGATCGTGCTGCCCTTCTGTGGAGAACCTCGTGTTCCATCGCCTCTGGGTCGTAGTATAGATCGTCCGAGTCTTCTGTCACGATTCCCAACTACCCAAGTACTGTTCTTATCCTTCATTAAATGCGGTCTTGCTTTTTAGACTTGACCGTCTGAGCAGATTAGACCTTTATACACACGCGTCATTCATGTGGCGTTTGTGCAGTTGCCTCGACTGAGACAAATCCTTCTCTCAACGAATGAGTCGGTGCTCCAACCTCATCATCTCATCATATATTCACCCCTTGGGATGTTGACACGTGGCCGTCGGGTATTTTACCACACACATTCAATATTCACCGTTAGATGAAAACCTGATTAGATTCAAGCTAATATTTCTCAACAGTTGGATCGAAAACTTAGCTTGTTACACACAAATGATATGTCCAATTTTGGGTTTACGAACCGTTCCCAAACATTAACATTTGTTGGTTCAACAATAGTTAACCAAATGGTTAGCCATATGATTACTTTCATATCAACCATATTCTTCTTCACCATAACTAGTCCAAATGACTCAAATGAACTAGTTAGGGAGTTGTTCAATTGCTTAGATCTTATGTAACTACACAAGACACAATTGAAACAAAAATGGTTTGATTCACTCGAATCGGTTCATGAACTTTATAGCCATGATTTGCAAAAGCATTCCTTAGTTTATATAAAAATGAGTTCAAGAACAACCGGTTTTAGATATAACCTACTCAAGTTCGCGGACTTAAGCTCACGGAAGGAGTTCACAAACTCCAGCAGAAATTCTCGGGCCGAGAACTTCCGCCAGTTCGCGGACTGAGTTCACGGACTTGGCTCACGCCACATTCCGTTTCTCTTGATCAACAAAGTTCGCAAACTTTGGTTCAAGGAATAAGGACTTATACATATATGTGTTTCCACAACAATGATTATATCCTATCAATGGTTATGTAATCTAAACTCTCATTTTAATCATTGAAAGATTCTCAGAGGACGTTATATAGCTGTTATTCACATACCATTTTTCGTCAGAGCAATTTCCAAAGTGATTGAAACATAACATGACTTTCGTCACTAGGTAAAGATGAATTCGGCTAAAGCGAAAGCTTACCAACACATATTTCGATAAATAGATAGGCGAGTTAAACTCGGCTTGAAATAGCAAATGTGTATAATGAAAGTCTATATATCAATATGACTTTTGTCTCAAGAGTAGGAGATAGAATAGATAGACTTTTGAGTCACAGATAAGTTCAAGTCTCCACATACCTTTTAGTCGATGAAGATCCACCAGTTCCTTGAGTAGTCCTTCGTCTTGTATGATGATTTCCATGGAGTCTTGAGATCAACTGCACTTTCTATCCTAGTCCGAGACCTTTAGCTATATAGGCTAGGAATCAAGACTTATAGTTCTGATCGCTAACATTGACAAACATGCTTGAGATAGCAACGCATGCGAGTTCGACCGAGCAATGCTCTAGAAATCAAGACTTATAGTTTTGATTTATGCTTGTTTCGTTATAAGCTTTGGAGGGGTTTATCTTTTGATTTTATATTGAAGACAAAAATTGAAACTGTAGTGTGTTTTGTTTTTGTTAACTTACTTTTAAGTGGACCTCGAGATGAGCAACTTGTTGCGTGTCTCGATTTATTTGGTTTGTTAAAGTATAAGAGAAAGAGGCTTTAGTGTGGAGACTTAATAAACATCTTTTTTATTAACGTGATAGATTCTACAAGCAATGTGTTTCCAGTTATGTGGACCTCGTATTCGTTGGTAGCTTCCTTCTTTAGTCCTTAAGCAATTGTTTGAACTATTATTCAATGGATTATTTTGTGAGATTGCAATCAAGTGCATAGATGTACAATCCATGATCTGTTATTTTGTTTTGTTTTCTCTCTCATAATTGGAAGCAAGAGCATTTGCAGTCCCAGATTACAATAGTTGCTAGATACAAGCATGCTCTGCATTTGAGTGCAAAGTTCGAGATACAGTTTCCCTGGTCATTTTTGTATTTGAGATACAGGATGTTGTCACACATTAGGAAAATTGTCATTTGACGAAAACCAAGTTTACACATCCTAAATTTTTATAGGTACTATTTTTCCATTTCTTTTCACTTATTGTGTTTCCTGCTGCTAATGTTGGCAGAGAGCTGTCGAAGAAAGCACAAAAAGAAAATAATATGTGCTGGCGTCTGAGTGGAGTTCTAGGTGATCAGAATCGTATGCTCATGTATATCCTGTTCCAAGCTGTATTCACAGTTGCCACAATGGCTTTAACTGTGCCCAATATTTCTGTCTTACGAATTGCATGTGATTTTCCAAATACTCAAAGTCTCAGCATCTATATGAAATGGAGGAAGCTTTTTATTAGAGGTGATGCCCAGGTGTTGATGGTGGTTTTTAGCTTAGGGTTAAAATTGTAAAACCTTGCATCTGATGTGACGTCGCTCTGTAAGGAAACGGATTCATGAATGTTAACCTCTCCGCTGGCATATTTATTGAACCATTCGATATGTTTACATCAAATTTATCCAGACTGGCGCATGTAGCAACCATCCCATGTTCTGTAAATTTCGGCGCCCTGCCTATATTCACTTAATATAAGTTTCTTTGAATGCTTTCTAAGCTATGTTCCCCGGCTGAACCCTTAATGTTGATATGGCATGACAATTCGTGTTCACTCGCAGCAGAGTAACACGAATTTCCAAATATCAAGGATAAGGTCTTTCCATAAGGTATTCAATCAGAAAGCATGCTGCTCTCTGGCTATGAACTTAAAGAACTCTGTGTCAACACATAGAATTCAATCAATTACTTTTGCACCTTGCGCAGTATACCAGACCTTGCTTGTCGAAAGTAGGCCTAGGCAAACTAGGTAATTAATCCGCCATGGATTAGTAGGTGCAAAACCCTTCCCAGAATCAGAAAACAGGGAGCCGTAGAAGCAAAGGGAGGCATGTCCATGCCTTTGGCGCCACTTGCCATTGGCCACGCCCCATCCTAAACCGACCCTGTTTCCCTCGACCAATCAGGTCGCCTCAAACTCGCCATGCGCACATAAGTTATGGCTGGGCCCTTACTTGTCGGCCCCACTTCCCATTGACCAATCAGGTCGCTCTAAAGCCGCCACACTCACACCAGAAGTGTAGCCACGCCCATGCTTGGCCGGCCACTCTCCTTCCTACCGACCAATCAGGTCACTTTAAAATGCGCCACGAGCACTAGAGGTGTGGCCGCGCCTTATGTTTGGCCATCCCCTTTTCTTGACCAATCAAGTCGCTCTAAACTCGTCACCATACATTAAAGGCCAAACGCACCCTGCCGCGACACTATACTAATTGGCAAGCCAAACGTGCCCTGCCACAACAACATATTAATTGGCTTTCCAAAAAGCCGCACCAACATGCCGAACGTGCCATGTTGCGCCAATAAGTTGAGAGGCATGCCAACATGCCACTTCGCTGCACCAACATGCCAAACATGCCACTTCGTGGCAACATGCCATAAATAGCGCCCTACGTGCTAACCTACCTCCTGTTCAGGGCCAACGCCATGATAATCTCAAATTAGGGTTTTCTAGTCAGACGCACGACCCTACATTAACCAAAACCCTAACTTTCACAACACAACTTATGACACTTCGGCCCCACAACATTCCACGAGTCGTGTGGGGCTCAGGAAGCCCTAGGAATGGCGTCATATCATAGCCACCCACGACAATCCTTACTCCTGTGGCCGTTTCCACACTACGGCCTTGCCATAGTTCCTTTGGCATATCTATGGCACCGTTTGCACAAAAAAGTGTCGCCATGTCGCGGTCGCATGCCACACACACCAACTAGGGTTTCGACATGCCAAACCCTAATTTAGGCAAAGTTGCTACGCTAACCAAGCCAAGTAACGTTTCTCGGAGCGTTGGGATTGATGTGGCAACATGGCCAATGTTGCCACGCCACATGTGGGTCCAACACCGAGGTGCCAAAGTCTAGCGTCCATGGCTATTCCAGACGCTACTACTATGCCAGCCACGCCGCCATGCCGCAGTTTTGCCGCACGTGCTAAATAGAGTTGCGATGCGCCAAACCCCAATTTGGCTAAAATTTGCCATGCCAACTGAGTCCAGTGACTCTCCTAAGGCCTCAATATTAACTTAGCAACAAGGCTAATGTTGTCAGAAGCCATATCTGGGTATAACACCAATATGCCAAAAACAGCTGCCACGGCTACGCCACTGGCATGCCGCTATGCCATGGCTCCGCCAGGCGCCATTATGCCAATGGCGCCACTTCACTATACAACAAGATGTGACCATAATCAATGGCCATCCTTCCTCATGAGATGTAATCTCAGCCATCCAAGTTCGCCACCGAACTGACAGACTTGTGGCAAGTTTCAGACGACCAGCTGCCTAAATCTAGTGGCCATGGCTACTCCAGGCGCCACTTGCATCACCGTTCCACTGGCATGCACGAGCCATGCCATCCATGCCACATTGCCACTGGCGTACAAAAAAACACCACCGCGCCATTATCAGGCGCCAACACAAGGTAGCCATAATCAACAGCTACCCTCCTTCATGAGATGCGATCTCAGCCATCGAAGTTCACCACCGAACTGACAAACCTGTGGCAAGTTTTAGGCGACCAGCCAAAACGAGCCTAATAGCATTACATGTTATTTTCCTGCAGTAAGTCCCTTGACTTTGACTTTCCACACGTAGCAAAGTGCTACATGTTTTCCACGAAAACACTCGAGACATCAAACATGTCACAAACTGGGGGATGCTCATCAAGGTATTGGTCTGGCGGTTTACAGCGTGGGGCGTGCAATGCGCCCGTTACAAGAAAGTGTCATGAAGCAGGATAATTAGTGGTGGTAAAAAAGTAACGGTGTAAACGAATTCACTTCGTTCATCATGGAAGCATAATGACTGACGGTTACACGTTACTTTTTTCTTCTACCACTAAATCGTTTCCACTTCCTACGAGACTAGGGTACGTTTCAATATGACTTGTATAAATATGCTTCACATATTTTCACCAAATAACAAGTTTTTGGTCGGAAACAACAAAGTATCTAGAAATCACCTGGTAGCTTTCCATTCTGCTAGCCAGTTCTACTTTCAGATACAAGTCATAAACAACCACACCTTCAGAATCAACTATTCTGGTCTCAACACTCTCTTCTCTTCCCTCCCTAATGGGCGCCCCTTAGTAATTGAGGTGCCCCTTAACCAACACTGAGAGTCCGAATAACACGTGTCCTCTGGGGTGCAAAAACCACTTTTCGAGCAACTCTCTACACAAGAGCTTATTCCCTTCAAAAGACTTAAAATAAGTTTATTAAAAATAAAATGAGTCCTGTCTAATGTAATTATGGGTGAAAAAGCATCACATTTTCGTGCTTATCACCTAAGACCAACCCTTCTCCTTCACTTTGTGACCGAAGCAAGCCTGGAACGGCCATTTCTTGGTTTAGGCCAGGATTGTACAGATTGATCTCTCGAATCAAAAGTACTTCGTGCAGTACATTGTTTAGGGTTTAGATTCGTTTCTCATCCACACACCCAAAATTACCAAAATCGGCAGAAACAGTTTTCACCCACAAACACCAGGCAAGTCATAAAGAAGGAAAAGAAGAAACTTGAAATGCTGCCATTACCAGTCCAACCAGATCAGCCTGCTACTGTGTCAACCTAAATTCCCACAGAAACTAACGGCTTCACAGAGTCCGACAACCAGTCAGAATATCCTTGTATAAAAGAAAATGACTTGTAAAATTTAGTTTTCGCTACTGCTAGAAAAGTTTTGTTAGTACACCTATGACTGATATCTTTGGATTTAGGATTTTGAGGTGTGAAAAGTTTAGTTTTGAACTCGAGCCCTAGAAAATCAAATAACAGCAGATCAAATCTCCTTTACAATTTTCCCTGAACACCTCTTTTACAAAAAAGAAAAAAAATTCCTTTACAAATCTGAATCAGTGCAATATCACATAGTGGTGTTGTTTCGTCAAGTTCTTCGGCCGGCCCTTCCACTGTGGCAACGGTTGTACTAGTTAAGTTAAAAGCAAGTGATTTGATAATCGACCTAAACAGTTTTCTAACTAAAACTACTTAAAACCCACAAGACTAATTCTTGAGAATTTGTATCTTGAAATAAATCTTACAAGACTTGTTGTTGTTGAAATTCGGTTCACGTACTGTTACAGTACATACTAGGTTGTTTTGGATATTTATTTTTAAGATCGTGCAAGAGTTCTTGTACTCAATCAGGTTCACGGATCTTTGATCTAAACTATTAGAGCACTGCTCGGTCGAACTCGCAAGCGTTGCTATCTCAATCTTGTTTGTCAAGTTTAGTTGCCAAAACTATAAGTCTTGATTTCTAGTCTACTTATAGCTAAGTCTCGGATTAAGATAGTAAGTGTAGTTGAGCATTAGGCTTCACGACGTTCATCGATTGAAGACGAAGAACTACTAAGGGGAGCTTGTGGAACTTCATCAACAAAAGGTATGTGGAGACTTTAACTCATCTATCACTCAAAAGTCTATCTACTTTATCTCCTATTTGAGACAAAAGTCGTATAACTATATAGACTTCGATTATACACATTTGATATTTCGAGCTGAGTTTAACTCGCTTACATATTTCTCGAAATATGTTTTGGTAAGATTTCGCTTTAACCAAGTTCATCTTATATTCTTGACGAAAGTCAAAAGATGATCATGTGAAAATCGCCTTGTAACATCTTAAATGATTTGTGTGAGACAGTCATTTGATGTAGGCTCGGAATGTTTCGTATTGATCATTCGATCACTTAAAAATTTCTTTGAAGCTAATAGTTTGTGTGAGACAGTTATTGTCATATTCTAAGAATGTTTCAATGATTGAAATGGGAATTTAAAACAATTAACCATGATTGGATATATCACAGTATGCGTACTTATGCGTGTTGGTTGGTTAATGAAAGTCCAGGAACTTAGTATGCATACCGGTATGCGTACTGGCGTGAGTTTCAAGTTTCGAAAAATTCAACTGAGTTTGGAAGGTATGCATACCCGTTCGCATACTGGCGAACCCAAACTTAGTCCGACTACTTAGGTATGCGTACCCGTTTGCATACTTGAGTAGGTTGTGTGTTTATTTTTAGTATTTTTATAAAAAAAAACAACATGTTGCACAACCAATTGCATCGTCAGAATTACCGAATTTAGGAAACCTGTGGAAAAGTACGCTGAACCCGTGCCTTGGGCCTTATGGGAGTTACCAGCCGAAATTCCACAAGCCTCAGCCTCGTACCTGTAGGTATATTTTGCTGAGGTAGCCCAAGCTTACCTAATTTAGTAAACCCTGCATTTGCATGTGCACGATTTCTTGCTGAACAATAATATTCTAATTGTGTATGCACCGCTGGAAACGTGTAGGAGGGAGACTCGAAGAAAACGACCTTTTTAATTTGAGTCCAACCCGTTACACGGATTTAGGTGGTACTTCCATTTTTGTCGAAATGGTTAAAGAAAATGATGATGAGGTCCCGGTAAAAACCCTTAGGGATCGTTTGAACCCGTCTAAAGTAGTGCGTGAGCCAGGTGTAGTTCTACCAGCTTCTACGGTCCAATTTGATATTAGACCTGAGACTATTGGCATGCTACGTACCTTTAGGGGGTTAGAGAATGAGAACCCGTATACCCACATAAGAGACTTTGAAATGATTTGTGAAACAATGAACTATCCGAATGTCTCCAAAGATGTGCTTAGGTTACGTTTGTTTCACTTCTCTCTCGATGCAAAAGCCAAAGAGTTGTATCATTTTATTCCTTCTAAAACAATTACCACATGGGATGGTCTTGTAGAGGCATTTGTTAAGAAATTCTACCCACACCATAAGACTGCTGCTGTTCGGCAGTCTATCCAAACCTTTAAGCAGAAATTAGGTGAAAAACTTCATGATTATGTAGAAAGGTTTAGTGAATTGTTATACCAGTGTCCACATCACGGCTTTGAAAAAGCCCACATGACCCAAATTTTATATGCGGGCCTTGATAGTGAAACCCGTATGCAGGTAGAAACAATTAGTGGTGGAGAATTTACCCATCAAGACCCAGATGAATGTTTTGACGATTTCATCGAGTTAGCTGAGAAAACTAGGCAATGGGATTCAATGAAAGAACCAGAAATACCTAAAAATCCTATCCATAGGATCGATAGAGTTGATTATGGGTCAGATATTCTTAGGCGTCTAGAGGCCTTAGAAATGAATCAAAGGTCACACCATGCTAGATACGAAGAGCAAGCCCATGCTCTTTATAACAACTTTAGATTTGAAAACCGTCAGAGATTTGATCCATATTCAGATACTTATAACCCTGGTTGGAGAAACCACCCGAATTTCTCTTGGTCTAAGGGCCAGAGTCAAGGTCAGTCTAGTATTTCCCAGGCTCTCCCAGGTTTTGGGTATACTAAGAACCATTTAGGGCCAGATCAGTATCCGAACCTGTCGGATAAAAAATCATGAGCTTAGAAGAGTCTCCCACCATCTTATCTCATAACAGTGCATAGTTTAAGCAAACGGTTGAGAAAGGTTTACAGGAAAACTGTAAGGCTATTTCAGAGCTAAGAAATCAGGTTAGTATAATTGCAGAGTTTTTGAGAGAAAAAGAAAAGGGAAAGTCCCCCAATCAACCACTACCCAATCCCAGAGGAATTCATGAACTATCCTCTAGAGAGAAAGAGTTCGATCATGTAAACTCTATAACAACCCTTAGGAGTGGAAAAACGGTAGACAATAAGGTAGTCATGCCTAATAGTGGACATACTGTAGATCCACCTTTTAGTTCCCAAGATGAGCCCCAGAAGGAGCCACTAGCTGAAGAGACCGATAAAATTTCTAGTGATGCCGATATGGTTCCCGATAGATCTCATTTTGTGCCCAGATCCCCGTACCCACAGTTGTTAGCTCCAACAAAGAGAGAGTCGACTTTCAACGAAATAACGGAAATATTTAAGCAGGTGAACATAAATATCCCTTTATTATAAGCAATTAGGCAAATGCCCGCTTATGCCAAGTTCCTTAAAGATCTTTGTACACGAAAGCGTAAGCTTAATGTCCATAAGAAAGCCTTTTTAGCTGGTCAGGTAAGTTCAATCATTCTGAACCAAGCAACCCCTAAGTAAAAAGACCCTGGATGCCCCACCATATCTTGTACGATTGGTAATCACATGGTTGATAAGGCATTACTTGACTTAGGAGCTAGTGTTAACTTACTCCTGTACCATGTGTACACCCAGCTAGGTCTTGGTGAGTTGAAACCGACAAAAATGACACTACAATTAGATGATAGGTCTGTCAAAGTTCCTCGTGGAGTTATAGAGGATGTACTGATTGAGGTTGACAAATTTATTTATCCAGTGGATTTTGTTATTCTTTACACTCAACCTGTTCACGCCCTAGTGCTCAAATACCGGTGATTTTAGGTCGCCCATTTTTAGCCACATCTAATGCTATCACCAACTGTAGACTTATGAACATATCCTTTGGTAATATGACCATTGAAATAAATGTATTTAATGTTACTAAACAACCTTATAATGATTTAGAGGAAGTGAATATGATTAGCACTTTAGTTCAGGATAATTGGGACGACACTTTATTGGATGATTCTTTGGATGAATATGATGAGATTCTCTGAAGTCAGTTAGGTGACCAAACTATTGAACAAGAAAAAGCTCTCGAGTACTTTAAATACTCTACGGACCCTAAAATTCAAGCCATAGTGCTAGGTCTTACGGAGAATAATGATGACCCTAAGTTTGGGGGTAATGATCTAGAAGAAGCTCTTGAGTATTTTAAAGACTCCAAGGACCCGGAAATTCAAGCAATAGTTAGATGTTTGCCTGAGAATACTGACTACCCTAAGTTTGGGGGTAGGGATGGTCAAGTATACCCATTAAAAGTCCCTAAATTGGGACTCGAGCATAGTGTTCCTGAGGTATTACTTGAGTCTCTTCCGACTCCACAACCTGATCCTCCTGATACTGTCCAGGAGGAAATCCATGAACTAGAAACCCATAGTTCAAAAGAATATGTTTGTCAAGACACTCATATGAAGCCCAAGTGGGCACCACAGATAAACCTTGTTGTCTTGCAAGATATTTTAGATCAGGTTGTGATCCGACTGTTCATTTTTTTAATCCGGTGCAGTTGTCTCATAATTGTGGCAGTTTTATTTGGTATTGTTGATCAACAGTTGTTTCGGCTATTGATATACGATTTAAAAGATAATTAGCCATTTTTTGGGTATTTGACGTGTGGATGAAGACTTTAAACTTAGCACTAATTGGGAGGTAACCCATGATCGTGCAACACGGTAATATCTTTCCTTAACTCTTTTGATTTAAATGGTAACAGATTTTCCTTGTTCATGCTTTTAATTTCATCTTTAGAACATTGAGGACAATGTTAGATTTAAGTTTGGGGGTATGGGAAGAAACTTTTTGTTAATTTTTCTTTTTAGTTCAAATAAATAAACTCCAGAGCCGAGAAATTTATGCATATTAAGGATAGCACTAACCAATCTAAGTGGATGGAAGCGTCTTGATTGTAGAGTTGAGGAACCCATCTGATTAGATGAAAACATCTAAAGAGTCTATTCATAAAAGCACAGAGCACAAGTGTTAGAAATAACATGGTAGTTTCGCCATATCTCGTTGAGTCCTTTTCACCTTCTATTTTTATTTTATTTTCTTTTTAAATATGTTCGTCTAAGTGATTTAGTGGGGCCCACACATCGAGTTGTTACCACTGCTAGGATGAAATAGAGTGATTGAGTTACTAAAAAGAAAAAGAAAAAAAAAAAGACCAGACCAAGCGGAATAATTCTCAAAATAAAAAAAAAATTAAAATAAATAAATAATAACTCTTGGATAACAATATGTGTGTGTTATCCCTGTCTCCGTCGCCTAAACAAGCGTGGAACGCAGGATCCACGGGAATTTGTAATCTGCTGACAAGAAGCATGCGTTTGGATCCGCAAGATCTAATCATGTTGTTAAAAAAAAATCGAAAAGTTAAAGGTTTATTGTTTAATGTAATTGACCGCTGGTTCCCTTGTATATGCTAGCTGAGTTGATCTAGATATAGGATTGTCGACCACTGGTTCCCTTGTATATGCCTGTTGTGTTGATATTAGTCAGACAAGTATCTCAATCCATTAGGATAGGTTCATATTGGCAGTGGCCTTCAGACAGATATGAGAAACACCGTTCACCTAGTCAACATCAAAACCATCTATGTTTTTCCCTATATCCATCTTCTTAATCTATCCATGTGATTTTTTGACTCCGGATATTGATGTCCATAGTGCGACTATCTGAGTAGAGCTTTGTCACTTATATATGAATTTTAGTATGCTTGAGTGCAAACTCGTGTAAAACAATTGGAATTTCGCATCAGGGTACTTCCTCCTGTAGTCAATAAGTATGCCAACCAAGGAGATTCTTTAGTGCTATTCCAAGGTTCCGCGTAGATAGCTAGGGTCTGGAGTGTTAAGGTTTTGTGGGTATATCTCTTGTAAGCCCTCCCGAGAGTATAACTCGGCCACTAGGGCCACCTAGGGGTTTAAAGGCTTGTTGCATACGCTAAATGCAACCGACAATGCCTGCGACAGTGAGTTAGGATTTTATTTTCTAAATTTGATTTGCTCGGGACTAGCAAATAATAAGTTTGGGGGTATTTGATAGACGCATTTATGTGTCTATTTTGATCTCAATTTCCTATATTATTAGTACCCATTTTTGTACATATTTGATTATTTTATGTTTTTGTAGGTGTTTTTGGAGAAATATGCTTTTACGGCGAAATTTGCTCGAAAAGTGGTTTTCATGCTCGTAGGAGAAAATTACTAAACGCACCCCTCATTTGGATAAGGGGCACCTCAATTACAATGGGTACTCTCTTTACTATTCACACCCTCAGCTATCAATACCCAGTTTTTGGATCGGGGCAGACTCCACCCCTTACCTTTTGAAATTCGAATTTGGAGGGAAAAATAGGCTTTCATCTGCGTGAAAGTTTGATCGGATTTTGGGAGTGATTTAACGGGATTCAATCGTTGGGTTTAGCTCGAATAGGCCTGTTAAGCAGGAACAAGGAAGATATGTTTGTTGGATTGGATCCAGTTGGGCTAAATAAGCCGTTTGAACCGAAACAGAGCCGAAGAAGATATACGAAGATTCTGTGATGGTTTTAGGAGATTTAACCCGACTTTGTTGCTGAATATCAATTGAGATTAGTTTGTCACGATAAAACAGGAAAGGTATGTGCATTTGAATCGAGAAAATAAGGATATTTCCATCGGCGATAAAGGTTGAAGAATAACTCGGCTTTATTTGTGGAAGTTTCATGGAGAGCATCTTTTGTGATTCTATCTTTGGAAGTAGGATTTGGTTCGATCGGTTGCTACAAAACAGGGATGCAAGAGGAGGTTACCTTTTACGACAAACCAAGGCTGGTATGCGGCTTGGAAAATAACCGAGTTTCCAAATTTCGGTGAAACATGGATGCAGAGTATCTCGGGTAAGTTTGGTTTATACTTGGAAGTTACGTCGAGCAGAAGGAGAGAATATTTTGTATTCTATCTTGGAGAGTTTGTATCGAACAGAGAAACGCGTGAAAACAAACAGGGAAGGAAAGAAAATCTCCGTAGCCTCCGGTAAAAGAAAAGAAGATATTGTGGAACATTTAATCGAGAAACTTCGACCTGCGGTGTATAAATAGGTTATTAGGAGTCCCAGAAAGGGTTATCGAGAGTTTGGGGTGGTTTCTGTGAAGAACGAAACGCTGCAGAGGAGTTGTAGCAGCAGCAGGTGAGGAGGAAGAAGAAGAGTTGCAGACGACATAAGACAAGTGCCGTTCTAAAGAACACAAAGAACAGACAATTCAGACAGTCATTATTCTGCAACACATTCCATTTATCGTTTATTATAACAGTAACTTCGCAACACTTATAAACGTTGCAGTTTTCTGTTTTTATTACTCTTCTCTTTCCACTACTGTAAACACACTTTTGAGTCATGAATAAATATTTTGAGCATATTTTCACCACGTGGAGCTTAACCCCATCGCTGGGATGACGGAGGAAGATGGATATCATCTATGTGGTAACTTGAATTAATTCTTATTTACTTTTTGCACAATTTATAATTGTTTTATGATTTTTATTGAATAATTGTTACTTCAATTGATGGGTCATGCTTAGCTTAAATGATTTGATGTCCCACGCTTTAGATTTACAGTCATTGCTTTCAAAAATCTATCTTGGCAAATTAAGAGTCAACAAATTTTATTATTTGAGCCATAAATATCCTAAGATTAGTTTCTGAACCACATGAATATGAGAAACAGTGAAATCCTGAGTCCCAGTAAGTCTTACTCTTGTTACCTTCTTTTACATATTTTTGCTAGTTTTAGTATTTTCTTTAATTAAGTCTAAAATTAACAACTTCCCAAGTCCGAGCATCAAACCCTTTTCTTACCACTGTAAAAACTACATCAATATTGCATTTATGTTATCGAGGTTTTCGTAATCTCTTTCAGGTAAGATAACTAAAAATCGTAAAGTTTTCTTCGTCTCAGACTTTGTGACTCCTCAAGATAGATGTATAAAGACTGATCTTAGTTGATCTTTCGAGATTGTTCTTGAGAGGTGGTTAAGAATCTAGGATGCTCTTCAAGAGTCGTAAGTTTCAGATTTGTGAGGTTTGATAACTTCATCTATTGCAAACAGATCTCCACACCTTGATCTTTGATCTAAATTGAAATCAAATCGGCTTATCTGTTAGAGGCAGATTGGTATCAAAAGTCTTCACTTCGGATGAAGCAAGTCTTATCCTGTATCAACTTACCGTGTCAAAAAAAAAAGTCTTATCCTGTAAAGGACATTAGTTAAGGGAATCAAGTACGTAAAACCTTGCGAGATTCAAGAGACGTAAGGAGCGCGAATGTAACTGAATCGCTGAGGGTTGTTCGGTCTCAAATACATTCCAGTCGGAAGTATGATAGTAGGCTAGTGTCTGTAGCGGTTTAATGCAGTGTGATGTTCAATCTGGACGAGGTCCCTGGTTTTTCTGCTATTGCGGTTTCCTCGTTAATAAAATTTTTGGTTTTTCCTTCTTCATATAGGGATTTACACATGTTTGTACGTATCCAATGTAAGTAGATACATCTGTTTAATTGTAATCGATTATGAGGCTAGTTTCTTGCAAAATTCGTATCTTGAAAGATAAATAACAAGTTTAATCATTTGGTACAATTCCGATTGAATTATTTGGTCACAACCAGATTGATCTTGGATATTTATTTTTGAGATCGTCCAAGTACTCTGCTTAACAATCAGGTTCAAGGACCTTGTGTCTATATACATACTGATTGAGTATACATTGAGATATTAACTCTATATACATATATCCAAGGATAAATAAGTTATTCTTCTTGGAATTGTATTAAGTTTTGTCTATATAGTTTGCCAAACGAAAAAGTTGGGTGTATTTGGTATCCTCTGCATTTTACTGCCAATGTGTTGTTACATACATTACTGGCTCTCGAGGATTGTCCAGGTATGGTACATGCCATAAAATTGTGCATAGGAAATTGTAGGCCTAGGTCCACCTTTTATCTTAGCTTAATTAGGCATTGCTGAAAAGGGTGCATCAATCAATCTCATGCCATACTTTCCTTAGCCTTATGCAAGCTCCGCTTACTTGCATGTTGATGTAACTTACTTTCCTGGACATTCCCAATGCGCAATTGGTGCATGCCTATGTAGAAAGCCTTGATAGGAAATATGAGCATCCAAGAAAAATGAATGCAACTTGCCTCATCAAGTTTGGCTACAATCATCTCTTGCATCACAATACCGAGCCAGATGATAAGAGAGGCCAATACGCCACAATCATCTTTCAATTATATTATATGAACGAAAAAGTGCTGGACCGAAAATGATGCAACTCATCGAAGTTGTCCCTACTCTAAAGGGATCAAGCACTGACCGTAGGTTATCACAGAAGGGACAAGCAACTTAACCCAATTCGTGTTGCAAGGCCGTGGGAAAACAATTATGGCATGGTCCATATAGACCATTTCGTCAAAATGCACAAAGGTTGCGTGTATTTAGTCCGAGAAATGACATAGTGATGCCTTTGCATCATACGCCCCACTGGCAAGGCTACGCAGCTATAAATGAGGCCTAATCATCATTTTTTTTCTCTTCCGTCTAAGTTATGAAGCTTACTTAGTGCATGGTCGCATACGCACCTTCAACCAAGTACCCCTACCTATATATGTCTTAAGGGCATCTTTGCAACTTAAACCAGGGGACCACTTCTGCATTCACCAAACACATTTTTGAGGTGTTTGCTTCATTATGCATGGACGTTTCCACGTACTTATAAATAACCAACAATGATTATTGTGTTTCTGTTCTGGCATATAATACAACTTCAATATTACGCTATGATTGATGTGTTTTAACTTGGCCAGCTTGCTCTGGCATATTGCACAACTGTTGTTTGATATTGGCTCCAAGACAATTCCAATACTGACAACAATGATGATTGTACATTATATCGGCCAGCCTGCTATACCTTCATCATTGTGATGCGGTATGCCAATAACCTGCATAATGTACTATGTTAATGGCATTTTTCTCAAGGCCATCATCGCAACTGGCTAATGCACCATTTGGTGCGAGACTGGCCGTTGGAAAATATGACTCACATAATGCACCATCAATGGTGCAATATTGGCCATAGGTCAATATGCCTTCGAAATGCGCCATACTTGGCGCTATATTGGCTCTAGGAAATTATTCCTCGTAAGGCAATTGCGATGAAATTAAGTTTCATCTCAGACCATGACGCAACTTTGAGCATGCGCCATGCTAAAAACACGGGGTGTTACATCATATGCCCCTTTAAATAATTTTTTCCCCAAAATTCAAAAAAAAAAAACTCTCATGGACAAACTCTTCGGTTTGGATTCCTGAGCAAAAGTCTCATACCAGATGCTCAAAAATCCCACAAGTTTTATTCAGTTTGTCATAGATCATCAATTAGGACTTTCTTAGCAAACGTTCCACACCGCACACACAAAATTCCAAAAAATGTTTACAAATTTACCAAGAATATCAACTTGGCCAATTTCCAAAACGATATCTCAACACACTATCCTAAGCGAATATCATATACTACACGCTCATGCATCCCAAAGTTCACATAGTTGGTGCCAAATATTTTACACGAATATAAGGCAACAATCACTTATTTTTGTAGTAATGTGTGGAACAATATCCAGTTACCCACCGTCCCAGACGGTCTCCCAGGTTGCCACTCATAAGTGGGGTGCTAGCTGTCCTAACAACGCACACCGATGGCCAGCTACCAATGTGTAGGGATGATTAGTCCCATTGTCTACCTACCATTCCGAATGGTCTTTCGGATTTCCACTCGCAAGTGGGTCTCCACTTAGGAATTTCAAACTCAGAATACTTAAAAAAGCTCAACTCGTTTCGCAAAAAACTAGCATAATATTACAAACTATTTCCGCGTAAAAGTTGTCCTACTCTCCATCTTTAAGTTTTCCTTTGAAGGAAAAATACTCGCTCACGAGCCATTCCCACACATTTCCTAGAGTCATGTTGGAACTTGCTCTAATACCAGTTGTAACAGACCGAAGAATTCGCCTAACGCGTCAGTTGTGCGTAGGCCTCAACTACCCGATGACCACTCTAATGCAACAATATGGGATTTAAAATTAGGCAAATGCATGTTCATTTTCCCTTGCAAGCATGTTGCATCTAACTTAGCTTCCACACCATTATAACTTACCCTTGTTCTGTAAAGGGTATAAAGCCATAAATGTTATTTTCAATGCACTGCTACATACATTATTAGCTCCTGAGGCTTATCCAGGCATGGTACATGCCTTATACTTGCGTATAAGGCATCGTAGGCATAGCTCCACCTTTTAGCTTAGCTTAGGCATTACTGAAAGCATGCACTTATCTTGCTCGTGTCAAGGGTGCATCAATCAGGCTCATGCAGTACTTTCCTTAGGCTTATGCAAGCTCCACTAGCTTGTATATTAATACAACTTGCTTTCTTGGCCATGCCTAATGCGTCATTGGTGCATGCCTACGTCGAAATCCTTGATAGATAGTATGAACATCCATGGAAATTGAATGCAACTTGTCTCACTAAGTTTGCCCACAATCATCTCTTGCATCGCAATATCGAGCCAAATGATATGAGAGGCCGATATGCCGCAATCATCTTTCAATTAGATAATATGAGCGACAAAGTGCTGCACTGGCAATTTTGCAACTCATTTCGGCTTCCTACGTATCCTTCCCTACTGTAAAGGGATCAAACACCGATAGTTGTTCATCCTCGAAGGGACAAGCAACTTAAGCCAACTCGTGTTGCAAGGCCGTGGCCAAGCAATCATGGCATGGTCCATATAGGCCATTTCGTAAAAATGCACAAAGGTTGCTCATATTTAATCCACGAAATGGCATAGTGATGCCTTCAATCATATACCTCATTGGAAAGGCTACACAGCTATATATGAGGCATGAAGATCTTTTATGCTCTTCCGTCTAAGCTATGAAACTTACTTGGTGCATAGTCTGCATATGCACCTTCAACCAGGTACCCCTCCATATATATATATATATGTCTCAAGGGAATTTCTACAACTTAAACGGATGGACCACTTTTATATTCACAAAGTTACATTTTTGAGGTGCTTGCTTCACTATTCATGGTTGTTTCCATGTACTTCTGAATAACCAGCAATGATTGATGTGTTTCCGCTCTGGCCCATAGGCCAACTTCAATATCGCACTTTGATTGTTGTATCTTAACTTGGACAGACTGCTTTCGCATATTGCACCATTGTTGTGTGATATTGGCTCTAGGACAATACCAATATTGACAGCAATGATGATTGTACATTATCTCAACCAACCTGCTCTGGCCTAGTGCATCATTGTAATGCGATGACCAATAACCTGCGTAATCTGCTATGTTAGCTTCACTTTGCTCAAGGCCATCCTCCCAACTGGCCAACGCACCATCTGGTGCGAGATTGGCCATTGACCAATATAACTCACGTAATGCACCATTGATGGTGCAATATTGGCCCTAGGTTGATATGCCTTCGAAGTGCGCCATACTTAGCGCTATATTGGCTCTGGGTTAACGTTCCTCTTAACGCAACAGAAGCTTGAGATGAAAGCTTCATCTCATGCCATGGCGTAACTTTGAGCATGCATCGTGCTAAAAACATGGAGTGTTACAGTAGTAGTTGAACTTCACTACAATTAAGCTATAGTGAAGCAAAATCATCAATCATAGTGCTTGGCCTTAGGGTTTATCGGTTTTGGCTCCATTCCAAACTTTGTAAAAACACTGAACTCGGCTAAAGAAATAATAACCAATACTGCCTTGCTCTTAGTGCAAGTCTTATGGTGGAAAATTCCATCTTCCATGCCATCTCGGCATATGAAATCATTCATGGAATCTCAAACCCTATGATAAAATCATAGAAACACTAAAAAGAATAGTGTTTGACTTGGTCAACAATATTTGACTAAAATATTTACATGGTTGAAATTAAAAGTGGCTTTTTTGCATTTGACTTATGCTAGCACGCTATTTAGAATAACGTTATCTTTGGATTCCACACACTAATCTACAAAACTATGGAACATGGTTCGGAAAAAGTATAGAGGCCACCAACTTGACAATCTATTAGACTTGACAATCCATACTTTTTCCAACCTTGGAGTAGGTTCGATTCCACCAAAAGACTTAATCTTAGAGCAAGTCTTATGGTGGAAGAGTTTCATCTTCCATCTTCCACGCCATCTCAACATTTGGAATTGTGGATGGAAGTGCAAGTATAGTGGTGGAATAGTAGAAACGCTATTCAAAATAGCGTAAAACGCTAATAATAATAGTGCTTTACGCTAATAAGATTAACGCTTTTTTCTCAACCATTAGATTTTTTAAATCTACGGATTTACGCTATATAGATTAGCGTTGGGCGTTATTTTTGTTGGCGTTTTCCTTCTTCTAGCGCGCTATTCTGAATAGCGTTTTACGATGAGAGCAAGTCTTATGGTGGAATCCAAGCTATTCCAAGTATGGAAAAACTGTGGAATGTCAAGTCTAGTGGCTTCCAAGTTGCGGTCTTCCACAAAAATCCAAGTAGGGTTCCATGATTTCGTGGGATGGTCCGTGGAATCCATTTGGAGCGGTAATCAGATTAGCGTTGAGTGCTATTCAGAATAGCGCGCTAGAAAACGGAAAACGCCAATCAGAATAGCGCCCAACGCTATTCAGAATATCGTTTTTCTTTTATCCGTAGATTTAAAACAAGCCGTTGGAAATCTAATGGCTGAGAAAAAAAACGTAATCTGAATAGCGTTTTTCTAGCGCTATTCTGAATAGCGTTTTTATTGTTCCACCACTACACTTGCACTTCTATCCACAATTCCAAATGCTAAGGTGGCATGGAAGATGGAAGATAGAACTCTTCCTCCATAAGAGCTTCTCCAATGGTGGTTGTGTGTCTTTCCTATGTGGTAACACAAAGTAGACATCCTCCTTCCTATGTGGCATTCAATTCTCCCTAAAGTTAGGGAGAGAAAAAATCAATCTCCAACCATACTGAGTTTTGAGTCATATTCGCTGCTTAATATTTATTAGATTCTTTTCAAAATAAATCAGTAAAACTAAAATTGATTAAAAAGCGTGAAAAGATCACTATAATCAACCTGTGTAGTTTGTCGAGATTTATGCATCAAATGTTATTCATATTTATTTTGAATATACTTTTAATTACGATCTAATTCCTACTGAGATATGTATCATCAAAAGCGTGAAAAGATCATTATACTCAACCTATGTAGTTTGTCGGGATTTATGCATCAGATGTTATTCATATTTCTTTGAATATACTTTTGATTACGATCTAATTCCTACTGAGATGTGTACCTAAAATTATATTTTAATCAAATATGATTATTGATTAAGAAAATGATTGATCCAAATTAGTTGTATGATTGTATAATTTTGATTAACCATATACTTGGTGTCTCGTAAAAGAAAGGCTGATCTAAAAATTGTAAAAATGGAAGGAAAAAAGAAGTTTTAGTTTTTATTGTAATAAAAATTGATATAAAATAAGGTAAAACTATTATTTATTAAAAAAAATGCTGATTAGGATGGATAGACATCCTCTATGTGAACCTCTAGAATAAGAGGTTGAACAGGAGGATGTCTTCGTCAAACTATGCCATGTCATCTACACATTGGTTATAGAGATTAGGACTGGAGAAAGATTTTAGGAATTTTGGATGTGTATCCTACGTATACGAAGACTTTTTTTCTCACACACATACCGTTGGAGAAGCTCTAAGACTTGCTCTAATCTGATTAGTGTTTTCATGAATTCCACGAACCATCCCACAAATTCATGAAACATGGCTTGGAAAAACTGTGAAAGACCCCAACTTAGAAGCCACTAAATTCGACGATCCACAATTATTCCACACACATAATAGGTTGGATTCCACCGTAAGATTTGCTCCTATGCAGAACTACGAGAAACCCCGTACATGCTAATTGCCCAAGGATTCTCTCTCATGCGCCGCGCACACACAACAGTGTATTTACTTGTCTGAGTCGGCAGACCTCACTGAATTCCAACTTTCTGTTCTATCTCCGCTCTTCCCCTCCCACCCCCAGAAAAACAAAACAAAACAAAAAATTCCCTAGGGTTTTGAATCATCCAAGGATGTTCAAAAAGGCGAGTGAAGCGAAAGCGCTTCAAAGATTATCAGGTGCAGATCGTAAGAAGTTAAAACGAACCGCAAAAGAAAGATTTCCACAAGTATCTGATGCTGATATTGATTTAATTCTTCCTCCTAAAACTGAAATTACAGTCTCCAAATTCCCTAATCGCTCACTTGTTTATGGAATCGAAGGAGGTTATCCTATGCTCTTTGATGTTGATGGTAGAGGCAATGAAATTTTCCCCACTGGTAAGTAAAATCTCTTTCCCCAAAAGAGTTCTTATGAGTTCAACTAGAATTTATTTAAACAAACCTTACGAAAAATATGAAATCACAGTAGAAAAGCTTCAGTTGTTGAATAAATGTTGAGCTGAAACTGTTTGTGTGGATGAATTGTGACTAAAATTACGTAGCTATAATGCAAATATGAACGATTTTGGAGATGATGATTGAGAATATTTATCTGATACCATGAAAACTAAGCTCTAGGATTGTAACAGGAGATATTGTTGCATTATATTCTACTTCCTAGACATTCCTTAAGCTCTAGGATTGTAACAGGAGATACTGTTATTGTTACTATTATCAACTGATACCCTGAATACAGTATTGAATGCAAGTATTCGTAGAAGATAGAGCTATACTATTAGAGTAGACAGGAAATTAGATTTCAAATATGAGATAGTTTGATTGATTACAGAAACGAAGATCTAGAATATTTATCTGATACCAGGAAAACTAAGCTCTAGGATTTTAGTAGGAGATATTATTACATTGTATTCTACTTCTAGACACTAGGAATTGTAGCAGCTATTGCACGAGGGTTCCCAACCCTCAAATTTCCCAATGGGGAGGAAGATAGGAATCTATCATACTGAATATGATTTCTTAAGCTCTAGGATTGCTGTTATTAACTGATACAAATGCAAGTATTTGTAGAAGATAGCGATACAAGTGTATGGGGAGTGTAGACAGAAAGTTAGATTTTACTTATTACACTCGTATACCTGTAGTTGTACTTTACTGATGCTTTCAAACTTCTGGTAAGGGTTGTTGTCAGCAAAAACCGGAGGTACTCCGGATGAGTAATTTAGTAGTAATAAACTGAAAACTTGTTATCTAGTTCAACTGAACTTGTTGGGTAGTTAACAAAAACCCGTACATGTTGAACAACATCGAGACTTCTAGGAGGAATTTGTTTGGAATGTATGCGAGAGATTTGAATTTGAAACACATATGTAACTGTTTGGAATCAAACACATATCTTTGATTGACTCTTTTTTTTTCTTTTTCCTGTAATGCTTGTATGTTATTATCTTTTTCTCCATATGTTGCTTAGGTTGTGATACATTTTGCAGTTTTTGCACTCTGGAAGGTTCCTGACCTGTTGCCAGCATTCACGCTAAAAGGCGGTGAAGTATCTCGCTTTATCCTTGGAGGAGCAGATCTGATGTTCCCTGGTATTAGTATACGTGAAGAGGGGATGCCTTCATTTTTATCAGGGAAACCATGGGCTGTAAAAGTACCTGGTAACCCAGCTCCAATCGCAGTAAGCACTTCTTAATTGTCCCATTAAAATATTCGATGTTGCATGCAATTGCAATAGCCCAACTAGTCTTTTCGTAGAGCACTCTATGCTAAGTTTTGAAGATATTTGAACATTGTGCAGGTTGGTGTCACCACCATGAGTAGCACAGAGGCATTAAAAGCTGGTTTGCGTGGAAAGGCTTTGCGAATAACTCACTATTATCGTGATTCGCTTTGGCAAGTACAATGAATACTTAAATTAGCTCAGCGTTTGACTAACTTACCTGCCATTGTCATAATTTTTTGTTTTTAATTTAAATAGGGAATCAGTGGAAGGTCATTACGTGCCAAATGCTGGTTTTTTCGAAGATGTCGTTTACGGAGATCCTGCATCTTCGTCAGGCTCTCAGGGGCCTGATTCAGTCGAAGATTTTGGTGATGTTCATAGTGGTCAAACATATGGCTATGCTGTTGGAGGAGATGTAGAAGTGAATGATGTCAAATTGGAGCAAGACCCTGGAGCCTCAAATCAGTCTGATATGAAGAATGAAACTGCGGAACAGATAACTTCAGATATGAGTGGTTTGAGAGTCACAGACAATGTTTCTGCCGAGGAATCAAATGCTGAGAAAAACCAGCAAGCCCTATCTAGTGAAGAGGTTGATGCCTTATTGGACAAGTGCCTTCTGCAAGCACTACATACTACTGTAAAAGACAAAGACCTTCCCATCCCTGGAAGCACATTATGGTAACACATACACTTTTTTGTTTTGTTTTGTTTTTCATATATCACCTTATTGATATGTGACAGCTCAGCTGAGCCTGCAGTAGGATCCTCATACCGCAGGCTCATTATTTGCAACAACAAAAAATAAAAAATCTTGTTGAAAAGTGTTATTTTCATATGCCTAGACATTGACATGTCAACCTGTGATGTTACTCTATGAACATGACAGAAATACAAGGATGTGTCGGTTGGTGTTAATGATGTGCCCGTTCATGCCTGTTTTTATAATTATTGACAAAATGCTATGGTATGTTATTGGAGATAAATGTGTTCGCAATACGCGCCTCCGCTGCATATTTTGAGACCTCAGTTCAAAACAGTGCACAAACCATATGCCATACAGTTAGGGCCCAGTTGTCAGCTAAGGCACAAGGCTCACACACACACACGTCTTTGTGCAACTATTCTCAAGAACTCTAAATCTAGCGACACACATCAAGAACATGCATAATTCTGAAACATCATACCGGAGAAGCTAACGTGTAAAGAATGTAGGAGATCATGTGGGTTAAAGCATCTTTAGGAATCACCTGCTCCCTTGGTGTTGTATTCAAATATCAATTTGAACTGAAATAGTTATTTTGTTGTCAATTAAGTATTAACTACTTTGAGCTACAATTTGTAGTAACTTCTTGTTTTAGTACACGTCCTAACAATGGTCATACTTGTTGGTGTGCATATGTAGGTCAAACCACGTATTGCCTTGCAGACCTGCAGGAATTACACTGGATATCAAGAAATCATCGCACAAAAAACTCTCTAAGTGGTTACAGTCTAAATCCTCTATTGGACTGGTGAGCCTCTCTGCATTATGTTCATCCTTTCGTTGTTCTTGATGAAAAATTTGCCTACTGTTTCTTTATCGTTCAATCTTACTAAATTATATATCTATGTGTAGAAGCATGCCATGCTACCTAGGAACTATAAATGATGTGAACTAAGTTAATTATCTGAGTCTTGTTCAAAGCCTTTTAAGGAAGGTGTTGTCTAGATGTTTAATTTGAAGAGCCATATTTAAAATGGCAGAGACTTCAAACATATTTTTTATCTTTTCAGCAGCAGAAGCTTAACGTTTACAGGTGAACATGGATTTCGACTCTATATTTTAGGTTTTTCCTGTCTTGCTGGAAACTCCTGATAGCCATGTAGTATCTTTGGGACTAGAAGAAGCGTTATCAGAGGAAAACTAAGGCTCCCTTTAATACAAGAGTGGAGATGTGGATGGCAAATCTTGAGTTATCAGATAGTGCTGACTCTTTCTTGGAATTTGCAGAAAAATAATAGCTTAAATCAATAATCCTAATACATAATTTGTTAGGTTGATTTGATGTCAAATGTTTCAGTAATCTTTCTGTGCAGTCTTTGTTCGTGTGATATTAGTAGATGTCTGGTTAACCTAGCTGGTGAACTACAATCGTCTATCAGCATTCTAGTGGGTGCCTTTACACTAAAATAGGGTGTTCTTACTGTTGTATTTATGCAATTTACCTGGGATTGATTGGACTTTCTCATTATTTTTCAGTATGAGTCCTGTGTAACCATCCCAACATAACCTCCAACTTCTTGACATGTAACTCGAGATTGGAGTTGTGTCATATTTCCTTTTTTTCTTTTGTGATATAATGTGATGTGTTTCTCTATAGAGATGCAGATAAAATGCAGCTAATTGTATGAATCCAAGCCTTATTTGTTTCTGCAGCATAGTTGTGTTTCTCAACCTGCATATATCTTCTTACACCTGTATTGTTCAACTCGGACAGATATCATCCAAAGAAGATAAACACAAGAAGGAAGTTATGTTACTTGCTGTTAATCGCAAACATTCTGATTACACCTCCTTTAAACCAGAGAAGCTACAGCCTCAGATGGTTGCTGATAACAGTGTTTCTACAGCCTCTGAAAGCCAGCCACAGAGACCAACTCTTGAGGTGGTGGAGATCTACAAATCATCCGTTCATGTGAATCCTATCTTAGGTGCTTTGGGAGTTGATACAGGAAGATATTTTAGTGCATCTGAGGCAACTGATATTGTTTCTAGTTATGTTGAAAATCAGAATTTGGTAAAGCCAACAAACAAAGCCATTGTGGTTTTGGATGCAACTCTATGTGATGCTCTCTTCAAGGGAACAATAAAGAAGGGCTCAACATATCCAACTGAGATTCATAATAAGGATTTAGGAGCTGCTTTTCTGAGTCGGATGCAGCCTCACCACAGAGTAACGAGAGGAAGTGAATCTGCTGTACGTAAAGGTGCTCTTAAAACAGTTCAGATAGTGACTGAACGTAGGCAAGGAAACAAAAAAGTAACTAGAGTGTCTGGATTGGAGTCTTTCTTGGTAGATGCCGAAGTATTGGCTTCTGAGCTGCAGAAGAAGTTTGCTTGCAGTACAACAGTGGCAGAGCTTCCAGGTAACACAGTTTAGTTATAAACTATTTTTAATGTTTAATATTTAATTGTGTATCTTTGTTGTCAAACACGTCATAGTTGGTATTGTCTCTTTACCTGCACCAATCAACAAGTTAAATTAGCTTTTGCTGGAGCCATTAGGGATTGGTGGTTCCTCATTTGCATATTCTTGGTAGCATATTCTAGGTAGAATAAAAGAAAAATATATATCTATTTTTTTGCACCTTTCAGAATTGTGGAAGTTATATTTCTATGCTGAGGTGAAACAAAGAACGATTTGCTTATCTGTTTATGTGATTTATGACAGGTAAAAAAGGACACGAGGTTGTGATTCAAGGTGGTGTAATTGATAACCTTGGAAAGTACCTTCTGGAACACTATGCCGTCCCTAAAAGATTCATCGAAGTGCTTGACAAAACTAGACGATGAAACTTGCTCAGTTCCCGTTCTTCATTTTTGTATCCCTCCACCAGTTATCAGGATACCTAGTTTTGTAACTTTTGTTATAAAGTTTCGGTCAGAATCTTTTTCAATCTACTGTACTCAACAACAATGGACTGAACTTGATTATTTCTTGCAATTTGCACATATTGGGATAAGATCGAGGGAGGTTTTGCTTATTTAATGAAGGTAGGGTAGATAGATCATATAAGTTAGCCTTGGTTGTTTTTTTTTATTTTTGATCGACATAATGCTTGGAAAGGTGTACCTCACAAATATGAGTGGTGGCCATTTAAACAATAGATAAAACGTCCCCTAGTTAGTTGCGAGAGCCATTAAAGCTGGTAGTGGGAAGAGCTCGCAAAAGTTAATAGACAGTTGGCATGGAATTTGGATTTAAAAATTTGAACTCCTGATTAAACTATGGAAGTTTCAGGTTCTATGATGCTTCCCTAGCAATAGAGGGTGTGAAGAAAGAAAGATGTTTCGGCAGCAGACTGTATCACCAGTTCTACCATGGATGCTGAGACTATTCCTCTCTTTTGTCACCTTCTTTTATAGTGCTTCGGTTCGTCTAAACGGAACTGTCAACAGAAGCTTAGTGAACACATTTGAGTACTTCCTCAAGCGCCCACAAAACCCGGAACCCGTCCATGGTGTAAAAACCTTAGACATCTTGATCGACTCAACGAGAGAACTCTGGTTTCGTCTTTTCATTCCAACTGAATTACCATCAGCGGATGGCGGAACCAACAAACTTCCTGTGATACTCTTTTTCCATGGTGGTGCATTGACATTCCTGTCTCCCGATTTAATAATATACGATGCAGTCTGTAGACGCTTCGCTCATAAAGTTCCCGCTATTGTTGTCTCTGTCAACTACAGGCTCACCCCAGAACACCGTTTCCCGTCTCAGTATGATGATGGATTCGACACTTTGAAATTCCTCGACGAGAATAACTGTAGTGGATTACCGTCTAATGCTGATTTGTCATGTTGTTTTCTTGCTGGAGACAGTGCAGGAGGTAACATAGCGCATCATGTTGCCGTCCGGTGGGCTTCTAAAGTCGATGAGTTTCAACAAGTTAAAGTGATTGGGTTAGTTGCGATTCAACCTTTTTTTGGTGGAGAAGAGAGGACAAAATCAGAGATACGACTCCATGGAGCTCCAGTAATACCTTCTGTCAAGCACTGCGACAGGCATTGGAAAATGTTTGTACCAGAAGGGTCTGACCGTGATCACGAAGCTGTAAACGTTTTCGGTCCGAATTCTAAAACTGATATATCCAGACTAAAAGAATTTCCTTCCACATTGGTGTTCATCGGTGGATTTGATCCATTACAAGATTGGCAAAGACGGTATTATGAGGGTTTGATGAGTTCTGGGAAACAAGCTTATTTGGTCGAGTACCATAACGTGATTCATGCTTTCTACGTAATTCCTGATTTCCCAGAATCTTATCTTTTGATTAGTGAGGTAAAACGTTTTATTTGGAATCAAATCAGCTCAAATAATACGTCTCAAATCTATGTTAAAGAAACACAGAAGAATTACTAGTCAAGTGCCACTTTGTCATGGAATTTATAGAATAAATTTTGGTTTTTCTACTCATTTCCAAGATTGATTTTGCTCGTCATATGCAGTTTTTTCCCGCATATGGCTCGTAATTTCAACTTTGTCATGGAGTTGGCGCGAAGCTGAAGGTGTTTCCTTTGTCAACCAGTTCATCTTGAGGGAGATGTTAGCTAGTGTTACACCTGCTTTACACTATCTGCTGTTTTCTGTCTCAGTGGATTGCCATTAGTTTAAGTCTTCCGTATTACATATGATATTGTTGTCTGTTGTGTTGGTGTAAGAAAGATTTGTTCAATTCATTTGGTTTTTCACCATTGTTGTCACTTTTTATTGGCCACTCTGATGAGGGTATATAACAGAAGATCAATGAATTCTACTCACAAGGTGCTAACCGAAGATTGGTCTCTCCCGAATATTTGAAAGAAACTGCTACATCACTAGAATTTGTGCTGGAACGATTGGCCATTCTAGATACTAAATAGCACCTTATCAATTGTCCGGTTTCAGAGCTATTGACGTGTTGATTAATGTTGTAAACTAGCTAATAAGAAACACTTGATCTCTCTGATTGCTCCATGAACCTCACAACGATCTATGACAAGAAGAAGAGAAAGAGAACCACACAGATGCAAGTCATAAACAAAAGCAACAAGAAGTAAAGTACTCAAGGATTTAACGTGGTTTAACAATATACACAATGTGTGTATGTTGTCTACATCCACCAAACGCCTACGACCTCTTTATTCATTATAGAATCAACTAACTGGGAGTTACACATCAATCCGTCGACTCACCACAACATGACTGAACGCAAGAACTCTTCACAAACGCCGTATAAATCCAAAGTAATTTCTTCACTTATACGAGATAACGTTTACCACATTACCTACCACAACGAGATGATCTTATCTGCACATATATCCTGACATAAATTATCATGGGCGCCTTCCGCTCAACACCAATCATTTGCTCCAGCACCACCAAGATGATCTTCTTCTTTGACAAGATGTCTTACCAACATCTCCATACTGATATTCCATAATGAGATATCTCTAAACATCGATAAGTACTCCATAAGCACCATAATGAACACAAACTTTGGTTCAGCAAATATTGATTATATTGATAGAGATAATTTGCAACTCCAACTGTGGAGGTATATATATCTACAGAAACTTATCCTTCAAGTATTCTTAGACCACAAGTATACCTGACTTACAAGTCTAGAACAACCTATTTACAGTAACAATAACTCAACACTCCCCCTCAAGGTGGTGCATAGACATCTGACATGCCCAGCTTGACAATAGAATTGTGAAATGATGAGTTTGATACTGCTTTAGTCAACACATCTTCCAATTGTTCAGCAGAACGAACAAATAGTACTTCAATAACTTTATCTTCTACCTTCTCATAAATAAAATTCCTATCAATCTCAACATGCTTTGTTCGATTATGTTGAACAGGATTATGTGCAATCTTGATCGCTGATTGAGTATCACAAAATATCATAGGAACTTCCACGAACAAGCCAAGCTCCCCCATAAGCTGCTTAAGCCATAAAAATTCACATATTCCTTTGACCATTGCTCTATACTCAGCCTCTGCACTAGACAAAGAAACAACCTTTTGCGTTTCGCTTTTCCAAGTAACAAGGTTACCTCCGACAAATGTGAAATAACTTGTAGTTGATATTCTTTTATCACCTTGTCCACCCCAATCCGAGTCAGTATAACATGAAATATTTAGATTTCCATGGTTTGAAAACATCAAACCTCTTCCAGGTGCAGACTTTAAATACCCAAGTATTCTCATGACATCATCCATATGTTGTTTACCAGGATTATGCATAAACCTACTAACAACACTTACTGCATAAGTAATATCAGGCCTGGTTTGAGAAAGATAAATCAAACGCCCTACTAACCTTTGGTATCGTTCTTTATTAAATGGCAATTGATCGGAATCCTCATCTAGTTTATGATTTGTTCAATAGGAGAACTGATAGGCTGACAACCTAACATACATGTTTCCTTTAGTAAATCAAGCACATATTTCTATTGGGATAAGAAAATACCTTGCTTGGACCGTATAACTTCTATTCCCAAGAAATATTTTAGAGCTCCCATATCCTTCATTTCAAACACAGAAGTATGCCTTCAAATTTCTCATCTCATCAGCGTCATTGCCAGTTACCACCATATCATCAACACAAATAATGAGTGAT
This sequence comes from Papaver somniferum, assembly GCF_003573695.1. Taxonomy (NCBI): domain Eukaryota; kingdom Viridiplantae; phylum Streptophyta; class Magnoliopsida; order Ranunculales; family Papaveraceae; genus Papaver; species Papaver somniferum. Next base: position 203,439,599 of record NC_039362.1, read on the forward strand.
GTCAATTTACTACCAGATTTCTTCATGAACAAAGTATGATCAACATTACTTTTTTTATGCCCAAATGTTTTCATTTCATTTCGAAATCTTCCAAACCAAGCACTTGGAGATTGATTCAAACCATACAATGCCTTCTTCAATCTACACACAACGTTGGGATCATTCTAACTACCAAATTAACCCTGGTAGCAATGACATATAAACTTCTTATTGTAAATCTCCATGTAAAAAAATTACATCATATTGTTGTTGCGACCACCCTAAATTTTCTGTTATAGACAACAACACCCTGATAATATTTATTTTTGCTACATGAGCAAAAGTCTCTTGATAATTTATACCATGTGTTTGAGTAAATCCTCTAGCAACAAGTCTCCCCTTATATCTATCAATAGAACTATCAGGTTTGATATTGACAGTCCCATCTGCACCCAACTGCTTTCTTCCCCTTTGGTAATATTACTGACTCCCACGCCCCATTTTTTTCAAGTACTCCCATTTATTCAACCATAGCATTAAGCCACCTTTGATCAGATAAAGCTTCTTGAAGTCTAGTAGGAATAACAATGTCTGACATCTGGCTAACAAAAGCCTTACAAGAATTTGTCAATCTATTAGTTGAAATGTAATTACCAATATCATATTTTACCTTTTTAATAGGTTCTGGAGAGTATCTCTCTCGTGGTATTCCACGATTACTCCGTGGTGGTAACTCATATCGGTTAGCTTCAACAACTCCACAATTGTCATTATTAGTAGTAATACTAGTTGAATCTTTACTTACCTCAAGAACATCAGCAGCAGGAGTAAAACTGGAAGGAGTGACGGGTACTAAGACAATAGAGGTGTTTTCTTCTACGATAATTTCTTGAGTTGCAACTGTATCTTCTTCATTAACTTCTCTTTCTGTAGCAATGTCTTGTTTTTCAACTTCTTCTTCTTGACACAAATACTCTTCATCAATGTTGCCAATAGATAATATTTCCATTTGAGGAATAAATTCTAACACTGAATCACAACTTTCTGGAAAAAGTTTCATCCAGTTGAAATATGCATTCACACTCTCTCATGAATAAGAGGAATTGGAATCAGGGAAAGCAAAATACATTTCATTTTCAGAGAAAGTCACATCCGTAATGACATACATCCTTCGAGATGGAGGATGATAACATTTGTAACCCTTTTGAAATTGTCTATACCCAACAAAGACACACTTAAGAGCACAAGGCTCAAGCTTTAAACGTAAATTCTTTTGTATATGTACAAAAGCTACAAAACCAAACATCCATGGAGGAAGTGTAGGATTAGAAGGAAGAGTCACAAATGAATCTAGATTATTTACTGGTGTTTGAAATTTCAGAACCCTAGTAGGAACTCGATTAAGAAGAAAACACGGCAGTAGTAAAAGTTTCTTCCCAAAAACTCGGTTTCATGTTTGCCCCAATCAAGCTTTCCTTGGTAATTTCTAATAGTTGCCTATTTTTCCTTTCAGCAACTCCGTTTTATTGTGGTGTGTATGGACAAGTAGTTTCATGGACAAGACCACACTCGGAAAAGTAACCCTTTACGACTTGATTGATATATTCCCCACCTCTATCACTTCGGAGGACCTTTAAATTTCCAGAATATCGTGTCTGAACTATTTTGTAGAAATTGTGGAAACAGTCTGACATATCAATATTATTTTTCATTATATAAAGCCAAGTCATACGGGTACAATCATCAATTAAGCGAACAAACTATCGGTAACCAGAAGTATTAATAACTTTTGAAGGTCCCCAAACATCAGAATGAATCAAAGCAAATATAACGAATCTTTTATTAAAACTATCAGGATAAGTATCATGGTGACTCTTGCCAAAATACAAGTTTCATACTGAAAATCAGATGGTTTGTACGAAATAAATAATTTTGGATATAAATGCTCCTTCATAATATGTTTGAGAAACAACATCCCAGACATCCTTCACAGTTGGTAAAAAAAAAGATTCATTAGATAAGCTTCCATTGTACCAATGAGCCAACCCTTCGTAGTAGCATCTTCCATTACCCACTTATCATATGCAGCTTTTTCTTCTATAAGTGGTTTCTCAGTATCACCTGTAAGGTATCCATTCTTTCCTTTTCCGGCAACAAACATTGTCAGCATTTGAGACCACAGAGAAAAATTGGTGTCGTTCAATTTTATTCCATATGGAATCGATATAGTTGTATGTTCACACAATGGTATAATATTCATTGTAGATTCAGATGAGGATCCGTCGTCACCACCCACTGTTTTTAATGAAGTATTGGGTTCAACGAAAAAATATTTCTAGGTTTTGAATAGGGTTCAGAGAAGAATATCTCTAGGTTTTAAATAAGGTTCAGATATGTGGGTAGGGTAGAAAACGAAATATTTCTAGGTATTGAAATAAAAAGAAGGTAAAGAAAGATTACGGGATTACTTCTTTAGTTTTAACAGGATCGTTATTAATCAATCTTTGATTAGAATCCTGCTCTGATACCAATACATACTTTGGTTCAGCAAATATTGATTATATTTATAAAGATAATTTACAACTCCAACTGTGGAGGTATTTATATCCACAAAAACTTAGTCTTCAAGTATTCGTAGAACACAAGTACACTTGACTTAAAGTCTAGGACAACCTATTTACAGTATAGTTTATTTAAAGTAACAATAACTCAACAAACGATGTACTCCTTCCACCATTATTGGTATCTCATATACCTCCCAAGAGGTGGGATGAATTCCTCTAATATCTATCGAAAATTCCATGACTATACACATAGCCTAGACCTCCTTATATAGGATTCACAAAATTGGTTCCCAGGTATTATCCTTATTGGTTTAGGAAACTTTCTACAACTAGGAAAACATGGTCAAATTAGGTAACCCATATTATTATGAAAATTGACTCAAACTAGGAAACCTATCGTTTTCCTACAATTCTCCACCCAGGGTCATGCATTTATGCATGAGACGATCAATTTGTTATACCTCCATTTTCTAAACATCGATTGCACCATCATTGGTTACCTACGTATCCTCAATAGGAATCAAACTGAACATAGTTCCCAAAATCGTTTCGTGGAACCTTCACCATAAGAGAGCAAATCAAACTTGAAAGTCACCAACTCAATACTTAACAATCTAGCTTATTAGTGATTATACAAATCTCCACCCTAGTGAATTTTTTTTTTGACCATTTCACCAACCGTCACCATGCGATCACCCATTATGCAACATCTTGAGAAACAATTTATTTCTTTATGTACAACTCCACATTGATTGGCACCATTTTAGGTGTATTCCATGCAAACTCAATCAGACCATACACGATCATTGTCCATATGCTTCCAATCAAACTTAGTTACAGTCATTATGTGAACTTGAGCCTTTGTTGCCCCTTCAAGATTGCTTCATATAAGCTTAGCTCGATATCGGCCTGCCTTGATTGCTCCACCTAAGTTAATGTTCTGCTTCACTTAAGACACTAGCTCCAACTTGCTCACCATACCCATGAGGAATGACATCCATACCTACTCGATCAACAAATAAAATTAATGTATTAGTCTCCAAGCGTCTGCCTAAGCATTATCTTAGCAGAACCGTAATCTTCATCTTTAAACTCTAGCTAAGTCAATTGCTTCTTCAAACAACTGATCGCACACTTTCTCTCCTCCACCACTTCAGCAACATTGACGGGCTTCGACGAAATTTTCAATCTAGTCTTTTACCAATTTCTTAGCAAGCATGTAGTTTCGACTTCGCGACAGTCAAACCACAACATAATTCGGACTCAGATATATGTGACTATTGTCAAAGAGTTCTTTCACCTTCATAATGTTACACATTCTATCTTGTGTATATCCATTTTCATGTCTTGCTCCAAACGTACATCAATATTTCGAAATATGATAACGTCTTTCACACAAAGGCCCAATCACACTCAGTCATAACCTGAAATCTTTGGAAACTTCCTCAAGATCCAGGAAATTCAAGATGCTGTTGTGTTTGCATTCCCATACTACATAGAGAAAATAAGTTGACGGAAAATATAGCGTTGTTGAACCAAATTTCTCAAAAAAAATATCTACCTTCATCTCTATAGGCTTTGTCGCTATTGAAATCAATTTCAATAACTATAAAAGACGAGAAAACCCTCAAATATTATCATTGCTGCAATGTAGCTCTCTCCAAAATAAATTCTCATACTGATCATCGGGAAATCAAATAGCTAATGGATAACAAAAATTGACGGAAAAACATGCCGAAATTGCAACCCTTAATTATCAAATTCATGCACCGTGTTTACTCCAAGTAATCCGCGCTATCTTCTACAACCACACCACGTGCCATACATATTCTATACTATTGTATCTTTATTCATTAATTTTTTGAAGTGTCCAAGCGACACCTTTATAATTCCTCACAACGGGTCTTTACCAAAAAGGAAAGTACGCGCAATACAAATTGACCAACTTGTTTCTCCCGACGGTCTTGCACTTCCATCAGCTCCAATCGACTTCAAATGATGTACAACCAAACAAATATTCAATAGAACATCAATGAAAAGAATTAAAAGACCACAAACTATCTAGCCTCTCTATCAGAAACAGTACGAGAGAAACTCCAAAAGCATTGTTCTACCCGACACAATGCCATACTCAACACAGACAAACAAACCCTACAAACTGTGTCGGCAAACAACTTCTTAAGAATAAAAAAACATATCCATATAAAACTAATTAATATCACATCTCATCCAACAATCATTTCCCTGCAACTTATTTATAGCCACACACTTCAAATATTAAGACTGAAAAACAATACTCTTCACATCTGGAACGTATCAAATCTTGGCCAATGATCGACACTTCCAAAACGAAATCTACTATGAGATTTCCCCAAATATTTATTATAACAAACAACTAAAGTAGAACGAGTATGAATTCGTCTTCACATTCTTCAACTTCAGGAAAAGACAAACAACAACATGATCCAACTGATGATGACGATTGAGAACAAAAAAATTTCCCTTGGTTTGGAACAATAATGATACTTTGACATGATAATATTTCCAATATTACTTCCACCAATATAAAAACCATAATTTGCATCCCAATTACGATACTCTTGCCCTATTGTGTCTTTCCAAGTAAACACCAATTAATTGAAAACCAATCTAAGCAGGTTTTTCAAACAGTTCAAAAGAATCTCATACGTTATGAAGTATAGAGCACAATTAATTAACCTTATTAACTTTGTTATATGGTTAAAGGAAACTTACTTGAATCCATGCGTATGGTTTGTGCTTCAATAAGTATCTATGTTAAACCTTGTATGGGATCCTCATCATTCTTAAATAACTTCAATGAATTATTTAATTACCTCATGTGTATCGTGGTCCTCTATCAAACTCTTTGAAGGTCATTCTTCACCAGTGTCTGCTTCAATCAAAACCTTATAATCCTTGGCAAGCTCAATTGGGTCTTCCAAGAAATCAGTCAATTTGGTTTCATTCTTAATCACACCTCTTCAACACTCTCGTCATTGGGGTCAAAATCTTCTCCTAAAAATTTTAGTAGTTCTTTGGTGCAAATCCTAAGATATTTTGTATGAGTCTCCGCTTAAGAAATAATTGGATTTATTGCTTGCAAACCGACCGACCTAAACGCATTGTAATCTGGATATTCATTGTAACGCATTTGAGTATGTGATGCCGCTTATATTAATGATCCAGAGTTGGAGTAACTTCATCATTGTTACAAGAAATTATGAAAGGATGCTCATCTTCATAATCATTATCGCGCAAATAGTCATCCTTAGGAATTTTAGAATTAGTTTGGATTTACGGAAAAACTTCTTCCTCATTTTTTCCCTCTCCGAGTCGAACAATTTGTCTTTTTAAGTTTATATTCTATTGAATTTCTTAGTGTGATTCTTCCTAATCATAGTGTTGCTCGTCAAATTTTAGATTTTCCTCTTTTAAATTATTTAGATATTGTTGCATTAAATCTACAAACTGGAAGAGTTGTCATTAGAAGAATAACTATCCTCCCATCCTTGTGATTTTTCACTTACATACCAGTTGTAAGATTTTTGGCATGTATGCCCATAAGGTTCTGTTGGATATTTATGATAACCAAAGAATTGGTCGTGATTATACTCATGGTATGGTTGGTAGTTGTCATAAGATTAAGATTGCAAATCATATTTATTACCACTGTTATATAAGTGATCTTATGCAACGTACATGTTATTTCCGAATGCAAACATGACGACTCACAAGAAAAGGAAAATCTAAATAAAAATCTAAAAACTAAAATAAAAGTGATACTTAAACCCGTTTTTAGAATTTTCTTCCCGCTTTTGACGAGAGTTGACATCTTCGACTAATTGTTAACACCATGAAAATCTAAATACCTGGAGACACTAAATAAAAAGGTAAAAATATCCTAAACTACTAAAACCAAGCTAAACCAAATTAATTAGAAACTGCGCAACAGATGGGTCGCCAATGCGTGTCGTAAGTGCAATAAACTACTCAATATATTTCATACTAATTAACAAGTGAAATAGCGTTAAGGATCATTCCCATGGAGAGATGTGTAATTGATATGTTATTTAGATTAGCAAACTATAAGAAAAGTATATACTAAAGGGGGATTGGTTTGTTAAACTAGATAAAAAAGAATAATAAATAAGAATAAAAAGTTGATTAAGCAGTCAATCTTTGTTACCAAACATTGACAAAATTAATATACTTATCGATCATTCGTTAGAATTATTTATCACAAACCGTAGAATAATAGCTAGCTCAGTGATATCCCCAAAACTATTTTTATCACTGGATACGGAAGCACTCGACTACCAGATTATATTCGTCTTGACCACCAAGTAGTAGCTCGCTTAAAGGTGTTATCCAATCGAACGCTTTAGGATTTGTGAATTTAAGTTAATCATAATAGTTAAAAATCTTAGCTCAAGGTCCACTTGTTGGTGTTGTCTCCACTCGTAATTGCTTCACAGAATTCCTCTGCAAGGTCTCACAATTTCTACTTGTGTAGAGAGTTTTTTTACCATTAAATTTATGACCCAACTTCTATTAGCGATAGAATAGTCGGTAAATTAAATTAGTATGCATCCTAAACAATCTAGGAAGCACTCATAAATATTTGATATGGTAAAAACAAGTGGTAAGATGATAAAAACTGCAAACAAGCTTGTATAACTGATAAATATTCACGTCTAGAACATTGAATTTATCCTTAATCAACAAAAGGTTTAGCTACTCATATTACAAACAAGAAAAAGATGGAAAATGATGGTTTCCCTTAAATGGGTAAACCCTAGGTTTGAGATGTAGATTGTTATTTGGGGCGTAGAGATATCTTGTGGATAGCTTTAGACATTTGTACCTCAAGTATCCTTTATGTCTAGGGTTTAGAATCCTTTCTTAGATGTTTTCTGATTTTTGAAAATGATACACGACAAAACATACCCCATTGGTTTATACGACAAAACATACCCCATTGGTTTTCCACAGTTGGGATGGTCTATCCCTAATGAATGGAGCGGACTTTATGACCAAAATACCTCTTCCCCATAAGCAGCTACAATCAGCATAGAGGATTCTCTGCCCAAAATAATGTAACTTTCGGCATAGACAGGAATAGTGCCAAAAGTTGTGTTGTAGACAACTTTTTCTTGCTTCAATTTTGACCATACATTTTTCATGGGAACTCGGAATGACCTCATTCTTTTTGCGTTTACTTTGTGTTTTTGTTCTCTTCAAAATAATATTAAGAACTCCTGAATTTAAAAGAGTTTCACTTGGTCTTTGGTCCTTCTCCACTGGTAGACTTCAATTTCTTGCTTATTTTGGCACTTTGTAGCTATTTTTTGGAAGATTCACCTAATATGACATATAAGATAAATAAAAAGCGTATTAACAAGCACTAAGCAAGAATTATTGCGAAAATAAGTATGTATTTGACGCTATAAACATGTGAATTACACACTTATCACCTAGCAGTAAGGATTTAGATAGAAACAAAAGAACCCTTATACCCAAGAAGAACTTATAGGAATCAGACTGTCTATGTGTGTTAGGTAGGCTTGTCTTTCTATTGTTGAGCAGTTGTTTTCCTACTTGGTTTTTCTTAATTCTGTTTTCGGTCGGAATCTTTCCTTTCCTTGTTGCCTTTAGGCGCTTCTCATTTTGTAACCCATCCTTCTTTTTTTATTAGTCCACTATTCTATTTACGCATGTCCTAAAATAGTTGTCAGCTTTTGTTTTTATGGTGATATTTTTCAATAAACTATCAAATATGCCCTTAATTTTTTATAATTATAAAATCATTTTTAATATAACTCAATCAAAAATCTTAAACTATATCTCCGTAAATAAAGAGAAAAATCTTAAAAAAAATATTTATAACTACAAATGTTAAATTCTTTATAAAGTTTCTACCCATTGATATAATCTTTTTCATCTGTATCATATATATTTTTCTTATATACTACAATGTTTATTTCTATTTTTTGTAATGATATAACATTTAATAGGGATAGATTTGGATATTCCTGCGGCCTCCTTAATATTTTGATTTTATCAAAGCGGACTCATAAAAAAAGATAGAGGGAGTAATTCTTTTTAACATTTTAATAAAATTTTAAACTTTTTAGTGTCAAAAATGTATTTTCAAGCATTTGTTAAACATGTTGTTGTGAGCTACAAATGTTGCACTTGGGGTACGAATTTTGTGTAGCAAAACAAAACAATAAAACAAAGGCCAGGTAGATTATATGGTTAAAAGAGATTTGGATTTCAGAAGGCTTTATTCATATATATTTCATTTGCATATTCCTGGTAGAAAAAAGAAAAGGAGTAAATTCATTTTCTTAATATTTAGAACAATGGAAAGAAGATAGCTAGACAAAAATGTAACACCAATAGCCTCAAGAAATCTTGCGGATTTCCTGTTTTTGCTTTTTCATCTAAAGCCTCGAGGATTTCTTTCTTACGAATCGTCGTTTTCTTAGGTAGACAATCATTGCGGAACTGCTCGGTCCTCTGCTGAAGTTGTTCTTCATTGGTTTCCTTATTCTCCTTAATTATTTGAAGGCCAAAAATTACTGCCAAATGTTCAGTTTTTGATTCAACCATCATCTTTTTAATCCAAAACACGAATCTGTCTCCATCGCCTTCACAAGCGGTTTTCAGAATGTGCTATATTGCCTTTGGACTCTCTGTCAGATCAGATTCCTTAATGTTCCCCTCATGGAAAGGTGCATAGGAAGTCCAGAAAGGGATGTTTTCTAATGTTTATTTGTATTCTGTTTTTTTCTCTGTCGTAGGTTTTAAACATGTTGTAGTTTTGCATAGTGGTATTAAAGAACACCTATAATCTCTCTTTCCTACAATTTGAATATGTTTATGTTTATATATATTGAAAAAGTGGGGGTACAACAACCACACCCAATATTTCGCTTAGCAATCTGTATGGACAAACTTCAATATACTTTCTAGAGAATCAACTAGACAGTCAGACTCAATCTAGATAAAAAGTATATCAAAGAGTTTATATCTCAATCTCTCGATTTGATATATACTCAAGCAAATAGAAATCTGCGAGTCTTTATCAAATACTAGAGAGATAACTTGGATGGTACCAAAGACCAATATCCAAGTGTCAATCAATTTAAATCAACAACCAAAAGGTCGGATATTCTAATTAATTGAACAACGCATAACCTGTGATATTTCAATTATATAACAAAATATAATGCGGAAAATAAATAACACATACCAGAATTTTGTTAAATGCAGAAAAACCCCGGGACCTAGTCCATATTGAACATACACTGTATTAAGCCGCTACAGACACTAGCCTACTCCAAATTAACTTCGGTCTGGACTGTAGTTGAACCCCAATCAATCTTACACTGATCCAAGTTACAGTTATGCTCCTACGTCTCTGATCCCAGCAGGATACTACGTACTTGATTCCCTTAGATGATCTCACCCACAACTAAGAGTTGCTACGACCCAAAGTCGAAGACTTTAAAAAACAAATCTGTATCACACAAAAAAGTCTACGGTAATAGATAAATCCGTCTCCCACGAATATACCTACGAGTTTTGTTCCGTCTTTTGATAAATCAAAGTGAACATGAACCAATTGATAAACCGGACTTATATTCCCGAAGAACAACCTAGTATTATCAATCACCTCACAATAATCCTAATCGATGCAGCGAAAAAGATATTGTGGAATCACAAACGATGAGACGAAGTGTTTGTGATTTCTTTTATATCTTGCATATCGGAGATATCAATCTCAAGCCAATTATTACAATTGTACTCGTACGATAGAAACAACAAGATCAGATCACACAACTACGAGAAAGTAGTATCGGTATGGCTTCACAATCCCAATGAAGTTTTTAAGTCGTTAACCTGGTTTAGAAGAAGAAACCAAAGGTTAAAGGAGAATCGACTCTAGCTTAGCACAACTAGTATCACACGGAAGGTGCGGGGATTAGGTTTCCCAGTTGCTATGTTCTCCCTTATATAGTCTTTCAAATTAGGGTTTGCAATCAATGTTATCTTCGTAACAAAGCATCCAATATTCACCGTTAGATGAAAACCTGATTTAGATTCAAGCTAATATCTTTCAACTGTTAGATCGAAAACTAGCTTGTTACACACAAATGAAATGCACATTTCTAGGCTTGTGTAACCGTACCCAAACTTGTACATTTGTTGGTTCAACAATAGTCAACCAAATGGTTAGCCATATGATCACTTTCATATCAACCATATTCTTCTTCACCGTAACTAGTTCAAGTGACTCAAATGAACTAGTTAGAGAGTTGTTCAATTGCAAGGAAATCTTATGTACTACACAAGACACAATCGAAGAAAAAACGATTTGATTCACTCGAATCGGTTCGTGAACTATATAGCCACGATTTGCATTTGAATTCCTTAGATTATATAAGAATAAGTTCACAAACATCGTTTTTACATATAACCTACTCATGTTCGCGAACTGGGTTCGCGGACTTAAGTTCCCGGACGGAGTTCACAAACTCTAGCAGAAATTCTCGAGACAAGAACTTCCGCCAGTTCGCGGACTGAGTTCGCGGACTTGGCTCATGCCACCATGCCGGTTCTCTTGATCAACAAAGTTCGCAAACTTCGGTTCAAGGAATAAGGACTTATACATATATGTGTTTCCACAACAATGCTTATATCCTCCAATATTTATATAATCTAAACTCTCATTTCAATCATTGGAACATTCTTAGAGGACCACTACAAAATAAATGATTTTTAGTCACGGCCCAATTGCCACAGATTTGAATATCCGTGGCTATTTGTTACATTTTGCCACGTTAAACAGGTAACCGTGGAAAATAGGTCCCTCATTTGCCATGGAATGATATGAACTTGCCACGTGTCTAGCTTTACACATTATAAGCCTGTTGAATGTCTTCTACTCACGACAGAGTGGGCCGTGGGTATAGCGGGCCTCTTGCTTCGGGACAACAAATAGTGTCATAGCTATTGTTTGTCGTGAAATTCTACTAAAACACCAAGTCGTAGCTAGTAAACCTAGCTGAAGACCACGATCCCCACCTGAAGAGATAACTCCCCAGTTCCTCCCACCTCCCACCTCCAACCTCCCTCGACTTTCCCCTTTCTTCGATTATGGATGCTATAAAAACAATTGGTACTTTACCGTATACACAGAGAAGATCATACTTCGGGTAAGTTGGGATTTAAAAAATTAGATGAAATATTTTGATTTTCTGAAACTAGGGTTTTTTTAATTTATGTATGAATCAACCTAATTGTACCCATCTAAAGACGATACTCTGTCGTTTCCCGCTGCGGATTCCACCATTTGAGGAATATCTGGTAACGGAAAACTATCCTTGGGGAAAGATTTATTCAAATCAGTGAAATCTATGCAAATCCTGATTCCTTTATTTTTCTTTGGGACAGTGACCATATTCGCTATCCATTCTGGGTATTTAGCTTCTCTTATGATTCCCGCATCAAGCATTTTCTGTAGTTCTTCTTCTATTTGGGAATGGTAAGTTGTTGCAATTTTTCTTATTCTCTGTTTAAATGGTCTCACATTTTTGTTAATCTCCAACTTGTGGCATGCAATTTATGGATCTATTCCCGGTATCTCATCCATGCTTCCTGCGAAAACATCTTTATATTCTCGCAACAAGTTAACAGTTCTGTCTTCTTCTTCCACATCCATTTTGGTTCCAATTCTCAATATTAGAGGTTCTTCTATAGTCCCAACGTTTATTTCTTTTGTTGGTTCTGCGGAAGTGTAACTGGGTTTAGGTTCTCCCATTGGTGTTGGTTCTTTTATTATTTTAATAGGTCCTTCTCCTTCTTCCGAAATTTCGCTGGGTATTCCTTTGCCTTCTTTTGCCCTTATCATATATACTCTAAATTCTTCTTCTTTCTTTGCATCCTCTTCCAACTTTCTGCGAAATTGTTTCTTTTTTTATTGTCCTTCATAATGCTTTACTTCAATTTGATGACATAATTTCGCATTGTCAACATCTCCTCTGATTTCACCTATTCCATTTGGTGTGGGGAATTTAATACATTGATGCAACGTTGATACCACAACTTTTATCGCATGTATCCATGGTCTTCCTAATAACATATTATAAGGCGATTCCATATCCACTACGCACAACATTACATGTGTTTCAATTTCTCCAAGTGGAATTCGTACCACTATCTCTCTTTTAGGTTTTGTTGTGGATTTTCCAAATCCGTGAACAAAATATGTTGAACTGGACATTTCTTCATCTTTAAATCCCATTCCCCGGAATGCGTGATAAAATATTATATCCACTGAACTTCCTGTATCGATTAAAGTTCTGTTCAATATCCATTCTCCTGTGGATTTTGTCGTTGTCTCCTTCTCTTTTCGCGTAATAGGCACTGTGATAACCAATGGAGATGTGTGGTTCAAATTTTCTTTTGGTATTTCTGTCGCCATGAATGTAATTTTTTGATTTTCCCAATCTTTCAAGGGTGATGTATTTTCTACCGCCATAACCTTCCTTCCTTCAAAATTTCGTTTATGTATTCTTCCTTTGATGTTTTCATGGAATTCATTAACCGTCGTTTTTGTTATCATATTACATCCAATCTTTTGTCATCTTCATTAATTCTATTCATCTTTCTTTTAACTGGTTCACTGATTTACTTAATCACTTTCTTGATTTGAATATTCTCAACAACAATCTTCAACTTTCGATCTTCAAGTCCCTGTTTCTAGCGTCATTATGTAGTTGCGGGAAATCCTATACTACACCCCTCATATGATTTCATTATTAATCAACTCATTTTTAGGTTTACACTCTTAATTTTATTGATCAATCTTTGAATTTTCTTACAAGAAAAGATAAAGAAATCAAGAATGACCTCTGCTTTAGACTTTCTCTCTCCTATTTACTTGTTTCTTAATCAAAAAGATCTCTCTCTGTCTTTACAACTTGAACGACTATTTATAGGAAAATACATAGTGGATGACAGCTAATTTGTCCTTTATTTTCGGGTATGGTCTGCGACATTCTCGCAACCTTACAAATGTTAATTTCGCAAGTTCTCTAATTTTCGCAGGACTATCACATCTTTCTCGTGATCCTAACTGGCATCGTTTATCGTATCATTTCTGAAATTTTTATGCGACGCTGTTGTGTTGTGTTGTTGATAATTTCGCTAAGATATTATTGTTGCAAGATTCTGATCCTACATCTTGCCTCTTCTCATATCTTTTCTGCGAAGTAGAGAATGATGTGAGAAATGCCGCAACTGTTCCTCTCTTCATATTTTGCATTTATCACACGTATTCTTTCTTCCATCTGTTTCTTGACACGTCTTTTGTAACCGTTTTTTTTAACCGCTTATATCTTTTCGTATTAAACGTGTTTATTTTCTCGAGGAAAAAATTCCCTCTATATATATTCTTTCTCATTCTCTTTTTCTTTCTTTTTATTTTCTCTGCAACTTCATCGTTCTTCTGCAAATTCCGTTATTGCAACTTTTCTTCTTTCTTCTTCAATATTTTTAAGTTCTTCTTCATCTTCATACTATTTCTTCTGCAGATCTTCATCGTTCGTAATCTTCTTCGAAATAACCTTCCTTCTACTGTTTTCCATGGATTCATCAAGGTTAGTTTTCTTTTTTCTTCTTTACGGGTTTTGCTGAAATTGATCTTGTTTATTGTCTTATTTGATGTTGTTTATGTGATTCCCATACTCTTGTTATTTCAGCAAAAGCGCTTCCAACACTAGGTTTAAAGTTCAGAACCCTAATATTCCCAAACCAAAGCATAAGGTTGTTGCGCATAAAAGAAAGTCTGCGAATGAGAAGGTAGTAAGAAACACTATCCTTTTCTAATAACAATATTGTTGCCTCTGTTTCTTATCTGGATTGTAATTCGCAGGGTGATAAAGATGTCAATAAACCTCTCAAGAAATCTCGCCACCTTAAAACTGTTCCAACTTCTGTTCCCTTCCACTTACTCATCTCTTCTAAATATCCTGCGACATCTTCGCAAGATAAACCTTTATCTCCAATTCGCGAAAAAGCTGCCTCAGACTTCATTTCTTCAGCTGACCTTTCAATGATTGAAACCCCCCTTGTTGATCCTTCTGTGAATGAAACCTCTTCTCTTCCTATTGAGAATGTTTCCCAACCTTCTATCACTACAAGTTCTCTACCTGAGTCTCTTCCTATTTCGAAAGAAACCATGGAAGGAATAAATATTGCTTTCAAAGTTTTATCTGAAGTCCTTGATGATGGCAAGAAGTCTTCTATTGATCCTATCAAGTCTAATGTTTGCAAAATTCTGAGCAAGCATTTAGGTTCTGACAGAGCTGCTTCGCAGACAGCTTTGGAAAAAGAATGTAATGCTCTTCGTCTCGAAAATCAAAAGCTTCAGAATGTTTTGCTGGATCATGACAATCTTCGCAAGAAGAATGATGAATTGAGAGGTATGATTTTCTTATCTGTGTCTTTAATTTGCCTTTTTAATGGTTTTATCCTTCCCATATTTAATTATCCTTGAAATCCCTCTTTCGCATGTTAAGCTTTAAACCAGAAACGAATAATGGAGAGATATCAATTTGAATCTGCTGTTGAAGAAGCCTGTGTTGATAAAGAAATCTTGATGGATTAATATAACCAATTAGATAACCTCTATTCATATTCTCTTGATCATATAAATAATCTTACCAATGAAAATACCCAATTAGTTCAAAGACAAGATTTATTAAGTAATGAAGTATCTCGCCTTTCTTATTCTTTAACTAAAGCTAATTTAGGGATGGAAACTTCATCAGATGAGAATAAAACGTTATCTCAGGAGAAGCGAACTTATTTAAACAAGATGGCGATATCTTCGCAACAACTTAGTATTCTTCAAACAGTTTTTGATGACCAAGAGCAATCTTTTCGCTCTTTGAGAAATGAACTTAAAGAAGTAACAGAGTCATTTATCGCTAAAAGAGATACACTCATTCAAGGTAGAATAGCTTTAAGTGTAAAGGCGAATCATCTTAAAGAACAATATTCCAAATTAGAAGAATCTTATTCTTCTCTTGCGAAGAAAAATGTCTTTCTTATTTCTAAAGAGAAAAATCTTCAGTCTCGACTTAAGGGTTTAGTTGGAGATAAATTTGATAACGCAATGGACCATTGGGAGAATAGTTGTTTGTCCTTGATTCAACACCTTATTTCGCAAAAGGAAGGTAGTCATAATAGTTTGAATGCCTTAATTATCTTTTATTTGTCATATCTTTCTGAGTTCTTCATCTTAGTGAAATTTTGTATTTTATCTTTCGCAGAGTCTGAGAAGAATCTTCAATCTTCCATTTCAGTTTTGGAGGCTAAATATGCCAAAATTCGCAAAGAAAATGCATTGCTTGTCTCTGCCATTACTGGTTCTCACGACCGAGCAGAAAGAAGACTTGATTATCTTGCTTATTTTAAGGATATTCAAGATAGGAATCATCAGAGAGCACTCTTCGTCAAGTTCATCTCCGGGCTGAAGTCCTTGTAAATGACATTTTATTGTCCAAATCTCTTCCTCCTACATCAATTGAACCATTAGAAGTATATGATGATGAAGTTCCTCATCCTGCTAATAGTGATTATGATTACGAAAGTGGTGCAGAGGATAATTTCTTGGAAGATGATGAAGAAATTCCTTCTAAAGAAGCATCTGCTGGTGTTAATCAAAATGAGAAAGAAATTTCTCCTGAAGAAGTAATTGCTGGAGATAATCAAGATGCTAGTCAAGGCGAAGATCAGAACCGAAATGAAGGAGATGCTTGCGATAATGAGACTATTGGCAGAGAATTTCTGTTATCTCCTGCTACTGAAATTAATACTGAAGCTTGAGCTTCTTATCTAGCTTTGTCTTCTTGAACTGTCTTATTTTTATCACTTCTTCGAGTCACATTTTTCAACCAACTTTGGAATCAACTTTTCCTTTTAATATTTTGTTGATGAGAAAGATAATGCTTCTTGTGTATTGATTCCCATACTTGCCTCTCATTATCTTTCTTGCAAAAAATAATTTGTTACGAATACTTATAAATATTTTGTTTTATCATGTGGTCTTATTTTTCGTTCCTAATTAAAGGTCTTATTATGCCACCTCTTGTCATTGCGACAAAATCGCAGGACGTCCTTGCACTTTCATGCAAAAACCCATTGATCTTGCCTTAACTTTTTCTTTTGTATTATGGCCTCTTCTGGAATGTTGCGACAATATGACAGGCCTAAATATTCTTTCGAAAATAAAGCCACATGACATTGCCATCTTGCGATTTCGTCGCAAGACGTCTTCGCACTTTCACGCGAAAACCCATTGATCTCGTCTTATCTTTTTCTTTTGTATTATTGCCTCTTCAGGATTGTTGCACAAATATGACAAGCCTTAATATTCTTGCGAATAGAAAGCCTCATGAAATTTGTGTCTTAAGACACTTATCATCTCCCTAATGGAGGGTGCCGCCCTTATCTTCCCCCTGGTTTCCCCTTCAAGGAGGCGTACTTCTACATACAAGGTTAGCTCCTCCCATCCAGTCTTAACAACAACCATTTGTTTTCGCAGCCTCTTATCCCTTTTACCTATAGGGCTTATGGTTACGAGACTGCACCCTAAGTGGGGTTTTCTTCAGGCCGAGTGCAGTATAAGCCAAGACTTGTCAAGAATGGAAAAGTACGCTTCAAACGTCCCTGGAACTCTTGATTCAACCGTGTACCTCGGCGCCTTGATCAGATATGCACTCCTTGGGAGAGTCCTTATTACCTTAGTCGCCCAACCCAAGTCATATGCTTAAGCTGAGAATCCAAGTTGCCTCTCCCGGATGGGATTTATTGACCCCAAATATCCATGACTCAGGTTCCGGTGGCGGTGTAGCCTTTCCCTGAGCCATGCAACAGGTACCCCCTAATATGACGTACTTTAGGTCTTACATTTTCCTCTTGCGAAATTTTATTTGCGAACTAGGGTGTACGCCATAAAGGTTCGCCCCTTTCTTTTATGTAATTATTCTGTGATTATCTCTGCGAAAATTTCGCACATCATGATCTTGTTTTGATATGAGTAGTCTTGCAATTATTCTTTCAGAATCCATAACTTCTCAAAACTTTTTACGGATAATACCTTTTTAAGTACAACCTGTTCCATGGTCTGTCTAGTCTGTGACCAACATCTCTACCTTATGGATCCATTAATCTATAAGCTCATGTTCCAACTATCTCCTTAATGATGTAAGGTTCATCCCATTTTTTCGTTAATTTTCCACTATTTTCTCGCTGATATATTGGTGTTTCTCGCAGAACTAAATCTCCTGGTTGAAATTCGCATATTTTGACACGTTTATTATATTCTCGGGCTAATCTTCGCTGATAATTCTCCATATGTTGTAAAGTTTTTTCTCTTCTTTCTTCCAATTCATCAAGTTTATTTAAAATCAAGCCCGCACTAAGATTTTTCTCCCAAGCTTCTCTTTTTGTTGTCGGAATAACTACTTTTGTTGGTAACATCGCTTCAACTCCGTATGTTAAACAAAAAGGTGACATTCTAGTAGCTTCTCTTCTAGTTGTATTATAAGCCCATACTGCATTATGTACTTGTTCGCACCATGCTCTGTGATGTCCTTCCAATTTCTTCTTTAATATATCTGCAATTGTTTTGTTTGTTGCTTCTACCTGCCCATTAGCTTGTGGATACAAAGGAGTAGACTTTCCACATTTTATCTTGAATGCATTAAGTAGCATTTCTATATTTTGTCCTTAAAATGGTTTCCCATTATCAGATACCAACTGCGCAGGAATTCCGAATCTGCAAATGATATTTTAGAATATGAATGTAAAGATATCTTTGTCGCGAATATGTTGTACTGCCTTCACTTCTGTCCATTTTGTGAAATAATCTGTTGCGACTATTAAATATCTTCTTTGTCCAGAACCTGGTAAAAATGGTCCCACAATATCTAAGCCCCACTTTCCGAAAGGACACACACTGGTTGAAGATGATAGTGGTGCTCCAGGTGCATGTATTTTCTTTCCATGCCGCTGACAATCTTTGCAACATCTTGATATTTGTTTTGCATCTTCGTGCATGTATGGCCGGTAATAACCTTGCATTTTTGCTCTATGTGCCAAAGATCTTCCCCCGCTATGATTTCCAGCATCCCCACTATGTAACATTTTTAGTACTTTTTCTCCTTCCTCTCGTCTCAAACATCTGAGTGATGGTCCATTAAAGGATTTTCGGTATAGCAATCCATCTCTTAATTCATAATTCGTTGTACGGCTTTTTAACTTGTGTGTTTACAATCTATTTCTTGGTTTTTCTTCTTTCGCCAAATATGCATGAAGTTCCATTCTCCAGTCTGTGATATTGTTCGTTTGTTCTTCTTCTTCATTGTCTATTATCATCACATCCACGTCTTCTTCTTCTTTATTGATTGATGGTGACATAAGTGTTTGTATTTTTATGCATCTCGCAGTTGGATCTGTCATCATGCTTGAAATGAAAGCAAAAGCGTCTGCGAGTCTGTTATCCTTTCTTGAAATGTGCCTCCATTTTATTTTTGGGATTTTCGCTGTCAATTCTTCAACCAGCTTCTTGTATTTCTTCAAGGATGGTTCATTTGTAGTATACTCTCCCTTTATTTGGCGAATAACTAGCTGCGAATCACTAGTGATCCTGGCATTTTCTAGTTTCATTTCTATTGCGAATTTTAAGGCATGTATCACATCTTCATATTCTGTTTCATTATTAGTGGATGCAAATTCCAATCTGAATGAAAAAGCCATCTTTATTCCTTCTGGCGAAATTAAAACAATTCCAACTCCATTTCCCTCTCCATTTGATGATCCATCTACCAATATCTCCCATATATTTGGTTATGTTAATAAATCTTTTGGATCTCCATGTTCTTCTTCTACATCCATCATTTTTTCTGCTGCTTCATCTTCTTCTAAAGGAAATTCTGCCAAGAAATCTGCAACAACTTGTGATTTTGGTGAAGATAAAATTTCATATTTAATATCAAAGTGGCCTACTTGTGCATTCCCTCTCTCCACTCTTCCTGATCTTTTAGAATTCTTCATCACTGATTCAATTGGTACTTTTGTTAATACCTTTATCTTGTGCGCTTGAAAGTATATGCGGAGCTTAAATGATGCATAAACTAATGCTAAGATTAACTTCTCAATCTTTGAGTAATTCTTCTCGGCAGTATTAAAAGTTTTGCTAATGTAATAAATGGGTTTCTCCACTCCTGCGTCTACTCGCAATAACACAACACTTAATGCATGCGACGTCGTCGCAAGATAGATCAATAATTCTTCTCCTGATTCTGCTTTTTGTAAAATAGTTGTATTCATAAGATGCTCTTTGATCCCTTGAAAAGCTTTTTCACATTCATCAGTCCATTTAAATTTCGCACCCTTCTTGAGTATATCGAAAAAATATTTGCATTTGTCTGATGATCGCGAAATGAATCTCCCCAGCGAAGCTAGAAGCCCATTCAACTTTTGTACATCTTTTATTGTTGCTGGTGTTGGCATGTCACGAACTGCTTGCACTTTTTCTGGATCAACCTGTATTCCTTCCTTTGATATAATGTAGCCTAAAAATTTTCCCGATGCAACTCCAATAGTACATTTCTCAGGATTAAATTTAATGCTATACTGCCGCATTTGTTCAAAAATCTCCCTCAGGTCTTGTACATGGTCTTTATCTTCTTTACTCTTTACTAACATGTCATCCACATATACTTCTAGTGTTTTGTGTATCCATTTTGCGGACACCTTCTCTACCATTCTTTGGTATGTCGCTCCCGCATTTCGCAAACCAAATGGAATTTTCGTGTAACAATATAAACCTCTAGGGGAAAAGAAAGCAGTATGTTCTTGATCTTCTTCAGCGAGAGGGATTTGGTTATACCCTTTGTACCCATCTAAAGATGATACTCTATCGTTTCCCGCTGCGGATTCCACCATTTGAGGAATATCTGGTAACGGAAAACTATCCTTGGCGCAAGCTTTGTTCAAATCAGTGAAATCTATGCAAATCCTGATTCCTTTATTTTTCTTTGGGAAATGACCATATTCGCTATCCATTCTGGGTATTTAGCTTCTCTTATGATTCCCGCGTCAAGCATTTTTTGTAGTTCTTCTTCTATTTGGGAATGGTAAGTTGTTGCAATTTTTCTTATTCTCTGTTTAAATGGTCTCACATTTTTGTTAATCTCCAACTTGTGGCATGCAATTGATGGATCTATTCCCGGTATATCATCCATGCTTCCTGCGAAAACATCTTTATATTCTCGCAACAAGTTAATAGTTCTTTCTTCTTCTTCCACATCCATTTTGGTTCCAATTCTCAATATTAGAGGTTCTTCTATAGTCCCAAAGTTTATTTCTTTTGTTGGTTCTGCGTCAGTGTAACTGGGTTTAGGTTCTCCCATTGGTGTTGGTTCTTTTATTGTTTTCATAGGTCCTTCTCCTTCTTCCGAAATTTCGCTGGGTATTCCTTTTCCTTCTTTTGCCCTTATCATATATACTCTAAATTCTTCTTCTTTCTTTGATTCCTTTGCCAACTTTCTGCGAAATTGTTTCTTTTTTGCTTTTTCTTCATAATGCTTTACTTCAATTTGATGACATAATTTCGCATTGTCAACATCTCCTCTGATTTCACATATTCCATTTGATGTGGGGAATTTAATACATTGATGCAACGTTGATACCAAAACTTTTACCGCATGTATCCATGGTCTTTCTAATAACATATTATATGGCGATTCCATATCCACCACGCACAGCGTTACATGTGTTTCAATTTCTCCAAGTGGAATTCGTACCACTATCTCTCTTTTAGGTTTTGTTGTGGATTTTCCAAAGCCGTGAACAAAATATGTTGAACTGGACATTTCTTCATCTTTAAATCCCATTCCCCGGAATGCGTGATAAATATTATATCCACTGAACTTCCTGTATCGATTAAAGTTCTGTTCAATATCCATTCTTCTGTGGATTTTGTCGTTGTCTCCTTCTCTTTTCGCGTAATAGGCACTGTGATAACCAATGGAGATGTGTGGTTCAAATTTTCTTTTGGTATTTCTGTCGCCATGAATGTAATTTTTTGCTTTTCCCAATCTTTCAAGGGTGATGTCTTTTCTACCGCCATAAACTTCCTTCTTTCAAAATTTCGTTTATGTATTCTTCCTTTGATGTTTTCATGGAATTCATTAACCATCGTTTTTGTTATCATATTACATTCCAATATTTTGTCATCTTCATTAATTATATTCATCTTTCTTTTAACTGGTTCACTGATTTATTTAATCACTTTCTTGATTTGAATATTCTCAACAACAATCTTCAACTTTCGATCTTCAAGTCCCTGTTTCTAGCGCAATTATGTAGTTGCAGGAAATCCTACACTACACCCCTCATATGATTTCATTATTAATCAACTCATTTTTAGGTTTACACTCTTAATTTTATTGATCAATCTTTGAATGTTCTTACAAGAAAAGATAAAGAAATCAAGAATGACCTCTTCTCTAGACTTTCTATCTCCTATTTACTTGTTTCTTACTCAAAAAGATCTCTCTCTCTTTACAACTTGAATGACTATTTATAGGAAAATACATAGTGGATGATAGCTAATCTGTCCTTTATTTTCGGGTATGGTCTGCGACATTCTCGCAACCTTACAAATGTTAATTTCGCAAGTTCTCTAATTTTCGCAGGACTATCACATCTTTATCGTGATCCTAGCTGGCGTCGTTTATCGTATCATTTCTGAAATTGTTCTACAACGCTGTTGTGTTGTGTTGTTGATAATTTCGCTAAGATATTATTGTTGCGAGATTCTGATCCTATATAAATTGATCACGACCATCCAACTTCACCAACATGATTGGATGGCTTAGATCAGACCTATAACCGCCAGACAGGTATTGGCGTGTTCACCACTGGCCCAATGTGGGTCCCACACGATCACCTCTCCAGATGAGGAGAGTAGGGTGCAATTTTGGTCGGCCAAACTAGCATGCACGCAACCATCCGGAAACCCTAATTAGGGTTTGCGACATGCATATGTCGCAAATTGATCGCGAGCGTCCGTTTTCGCCAGCTTGGATGAAGGGTCCAGGAATAGGCTAAGCAGGTCCGGAGAGTATCAACATGATCAATTTGGACCCATCTATCTCCATGTCCGACCGACCAAGACAAACCATGGATACGTGTCTCGATTCGTGCGCCCAAACTAGGCATGGTCGCGCGATTTTCTATTGCAAACTGATCTCGACCACTCAACTTTACCGGACAAATTGAGTGGCTTAGATCGCATATCCATGGGACAACGAGGTATGGACGTGTACACCGGCATGCCTTCTACACGCATGACCAATCGGTCTTGCCAAAAACGTGTCCCATGCTTGGATTCGACCAAGCTAAAGTTTTGTGTTTGACCACCTCCTAAACCCTAATCCAACGGTCGCAGATGTGGGTCGCAAGTCATCTCGTCCGTCCAACTTCGCCAGCTTGGACGGACAGCCTAAGACAGGAGTTGGGCGACCAGTGAGGCATCACCACGATCACCGTCCACCACTCTTCCACACAGAGTGATCAGCCAAGTCAGGGTTACCTGTACAGCCTCCAAACGATCACTCGAAGATGGTCGGACGTGATGCTATTGTGTTTATAGCGATCTGACTCTATGGACAGTTGTGGTATCTCAATAAATGCACCACCAGATCCAGGGATTTCAGAATTCTCTTCCATGACTGATTTAATAAAATCTGTAGAAGAAATTCTATCTAAACCTCCACCAGGTTTAAAATCCCTTGAAGTATTTTCAGGGCTTGAAAAGAAGCTTGAGAACTTATCTCTTGATGTTGAGTTATACCTCCAGAAAGTGCAAGAATCTCATGACAGGCTAAATCAAGTTATGATGAATAATATTCATGTTGAGGCTGATATTGATTTACTAATCAGTGAGAGCCATGCTCTTCCTCTGCGTAATCCAATTAGTTGTGATAAACTAAACGAATTACAAGAGGAGTTTAAATCTCAGTTATCTGAGTGTATCACCTCAAAGCATGAATTGATTCGTTGCTCAATTCCTGATACTTCCTATCAAGATAGTAGTATTGTCTTTTTTTATGAAGAATATAGGACGTCTCTTTTTATCAAAAGAGTTTCCCTTCGCAGTACTAAAAACTATCTGCAGAAACTGTTTTTTATAAGTTGGAAAACAAGAAATCAGAAACACAAATCTTTTTGGGTTCTCTTGAAGTTCTTTGATATACTTATAAATACAGTTCCTTGGGTGTTTCTCAACACTACAAGATTTAATAGTTGTTGGAAAGAAACTCTTTCTTGGTGCCACGGTGAGCAAGAAATTGTTCACCTTAACACAACTTGTTTGTGTTTAAAGTGCATCCTCACCAAGAAATGCCCTGCTATGTATACGGTGAGGGAAGCACAACAACTGGGGCCAACAGATTATATTCGGTAAGGATGTAGAATTCAATTGGAATTTTATAAAAAGGTTCTTAAATGTTTAGGTTTGAAAACATTAGTTCGGGATGTAGTTGCCGAAAATCCTACACAACACCCCTCATATGATTTCATTGTTGATCAACTCATTTTTAGGTCTAAACTCTTAATTTTATTGATTAATTTTTGAATGTTCTTACAAGAAAGATAAAGAAGTCAAGAATAATCTCTTCTCTGAACTTTCTCTCTCTTATTTACTTGTTTCTTACTCAAAAAAGATCTCTCCCTCTCCTATACAACTCGAATGATTATTTATAAGGAAATACATAATGGATGACAGCTAATCTGTCCTTTATTTTCGGATATGGTTTGCGACATTCTCGTAACCTTACAAATGTTAACTTCGCAAGCTCTCTAATTTTCGCAAGACTATTACATCTTTCTCATGTTCATTGCTGACGTCGTTTCTGAAATTATTCTGCGACGCTATTGTGTTGTACCATTAATAATTTCGTTGAGACATAATTGTTGAGAGATTCTGATCCTACATCTTGCCTCTTATCATATCTTCTCTGCAAAGTAGAGAATGATGTGAGAAATGCCGCAACTTCTTATCTTTTCATATTCCACATTTATCACATGTACTCTCTCTTCCATTCATTTCTTGACACGTCTTATTAACCGCTACCTTTCAACCGCTCACGTCTCTTCGTCTTAATGGTGTTTATTTCTTCGAGAAGTAAATTTTCTTTATATACTCTTCTCCCCCCTTTCCACTTTTCTTTTTACTTTCTCTTCTATTTTTATTCTCTCATCTCTGCAACTCTGTCATTCTTCTGCAAATTCTGCTACTGTTATCTTTTCTTCCTTCAATTCTTTTACTTTCTATACATTCCCATACTATATATTCAAACATGGATCCAAGTGGTCATAGATATGAGAAGAATCTACAAGATGTCCAAAAAGATCTTGCTAATAAAGGTCCAACACTCTCCCCCATTCCTGATGTGAATGCCAAATCAATTCTTTATGTCAAGCTTTTCTCCAATCAAAATTGTGATGATCAATCAATCATAATTTCGCTAGGTCAAATTCTCGCAGGTCTCCCTATTCCTCTTTATAACCCAGACATTCCTTTATTTTATGAAATTCTCGCTCATACGGGATATTCGCGAGCTATTTTCCAACTAAGTGGGGACTGCATCCGTCTGATGCTAGAGTTGGCTAATCGTGGTGCTGGTAGAGGATCTCTTTACTCCAAAGAACTTAGGGATCCAAAATTCGCAGACCTAGAGATAGTTGCTGAGAGATATACAGTGGCGAATTTCTTTGAAAACTACGAACTTATCTCCATGAAGAAAGAGAATACTCGCTGGGGTATTCGATGAAGAAGAAAAGATAACATTAATGAAGCCAAAATTCTTATGCAAGATATTGACTGGCATTCTGGTAAAAACACAACTCCTCGCCAATCCAAAGATGACAAATGGTGTGTGTTTCCTTTAATGCTAAAGGGTCCTTACATTGCTGGATCAAACGTTCTTCCTGTGAATCTCGCTGCATATCAACTTTGGGTTTTCTCCTGGCTTGAGAAGGAGAAAGAAGTATACTTCTCCTCTTTAACTCATTTTATACTTATTTATTGATTTTTACTATTTTGTTCGCTAACTCTTGCGATATTCCGCAGATCCAAAAACTAAAAGATAGTTATAACAGGACTGGGAAATCTAGTACTCTGTTAGCTCTTCGCTCATATACAGATGAGATAAGAAATTTTCTTTTGTGACTTTAAATAGTACTGTTACTTTCATGCTTCCATTTCTTATTTCTATCTGTGTGTGAAGGTTATTGCTGAAGTAGAAGAATCTGTTGATGCTGTGAAGATTGGTGATAAAGGTAAAGGTACTCTTCGCAGGGAAAAATCAACTGGTCCTCCTCCAAAGAAAAGCAAAGTTCGTTCTCCTTCTCCTTCAAATGTTCTTCCTAACGAAAGTTCTGAAAATGATAAGGGTGATGAAGATAACGATGATCTTGCTGCAACTGAAGATTCTCCACCTGAATCTTCTATGGCTAAGCTTTCTGGACTCTTTTCTGATTCTCTACAAGGGATGGGAGATAGCCAATTCGAAAATACCTGCAAAGCTCTCGCTACCCTTTGTGATGTCCCTTTACTGGATGGTGATAATTCTCTTCGCGGAGTTTCTAGATCAGTGACTCCCGACTTCTTGCATTCTCTCAATAGTCTGGTATACTTTTATCTTTTTACTTTTTCATTATTATAACTCAAAAGCTCTTTCTATATTAATATTTTTTATTTATTTTCGCAGGATGGAAAAGCTTCTTTTGCTGTTGCCTCAGATCTAGAGAGAAGACGCGAAAATCTTGAAAAGAAGAATCTTCAATTTCGCAGAAAGAATGAGGACTTGGAAGCTGAAGTTAAAAGTCTTCGCGAGAAAAATAGACAATTAGAAATTGATTCTTCCTCATATAAGAATAAAATTTCTAGTCTTCAACAAGCCAATAATCAGCTTTACGATATGTTGCTTTTCTCTTTTCTCTTTATTCATTCATCCTGTTGTTTTATCTTATTTAAATGATCCTTTTTGCAGATATTTATGGTCTTTCTGATGAAGCTACCCTTCTTCGCTCATTTCCTAATGCCTTGGATAATGACACCCTTCTTGAACATCTTAACAATTCTTTAAATAGCTTCTCAAATGATAGAATTTCATCTCTTTCTCTAAATGAACTTACATCGAAATTTCGCCTCTTAGAGATCGATCATAGATCCAGTTTAGGCTTAGCCAACAGATTTAAGTGTCTCCTTATTGATTCCAAAGAGAAAACCAATGAATTAAGAACCAAAATTAGCGGTCTCATAGATGATAAGGATTGTATCTCTGATCAAGGTGCCAAGGCTTTAGCGAAATTCCAAGAGGCTCTCCTTGAAGTTCAACTTGAGCGAGATGAAGCTAACCGCAAGAATATTGAACTCTGCGAAAGGGAAAATCAAATTCGTTCTCGTCTTCTCATAAGTAGTGAGGATAAATTTGTCTGGGCTGCGAAAATTTTAGATGATGCTAGAAAAGATTTAGGCGTAAATGTTAGTCTCCAAGTTGAACATACAACCTTGATTAGAGACATGATTTTTGACAGAGAAGGTTGCTAATTTCTCTTCTTTACTAATCTTTTGCTTCTTATGAATTTTCATCAAGTTAATAATTGGTTGCTTTTTGTTCGCAGATTCTGAAAATAAATATCGTGAAAAGATTGAAGAAATTGAAGCTGAAAAGAAGGAACTCGCAAAAAATCTTTCTTCTCCCAACGACAAGTATTCTAGATTGAAGAATCAAATCATAATCACTGTTGAGAATTTTAAGAATGATGCTATGCATTTTCGCAATCAAACCATCCATATGGTTTGTGATGATCATAATATCCCTCATTCTGATTATCCTTGTCTTTTAGAAGAAATCCCACAGAATACTCCCAGTTTGATTATCTCTGATAGCGAAGCTGACGATGAAGAGTCTAATAGTGATGGAAGTTCTGATGGTGATAAAGATTCTGACGCGGATGAAGAAGGAAACAAGTCTGGTGAAGATAATGAGGATTAACCAAGAAATATTCTTTACTTATTTCTTTGATTCTTTGTAATACTTGTACACTTATTTCTTCTTTCTGTATATTTGCGTTTCTTCCATTTTAACCTGCATGAATGAAAACAATTCTTCTTTGCAATACAATTAATCAATATAATTATTAATTCTTGAATTTTTGAGTAATTCTCTCATATGGAGATAAATAACATTTTCTAATTTCATACATTCCCATAGTTGCCTCTGTTATTTAAATCCAAATGAGAGATTGCATATAACTTTTCTTATTGTATAATTTCGCAGCCTTTTGCGAAGTGATTTTTGTTTCTTTTCAAAATCTCATTCCTGTGTGGTCTTATTTTTCCTTCCTAATTAAAGGTCTTATTATGCCACCTCTTGTCATTGCGAAAAAATCGCAGGACGTCCTTGCATTTTCATGCAAAAACCCATTGATCTTGCCTTAACTTTTTCTTTTGTATTATGGCCTCTTCAGGAATGTTGCGACAATATGACAGGCCTAAATATTCTTGCGAAAATAAATCCCCATGACATTGTCGTCTTGCGACAAAATCACAGGACGTCTTCGCATTTTCATGCGAAAACCCATTGATCTCATCTTATCTTTTTCTTTTGTATTATTGCCTCTTCAGGATTGTTGCACAAATATGACAAGCCTTAATACTCTTGCGAATAAAAAGCCTCATGACATTTACGTCTTAAGACACTTATCAGCTCCCTAATGGAGGGTGCCGCCCTTATCTACCCCTGGTTGCCCCTTCAAGGAGGCGTACTTCTACCATACAAGGTTAGCTCCTCTCATCCAGTCTTAACAACAACCAGTTGTTTTCGCAGCCTCTTATCCCTTTTACCTATAGGGCTTATAGTTACGAGACTGCACCCTAAGTGGTGTTTTCTTCAGGCCGAGTGCAGTATAAGCCAAGACTTGTCAAGAATGGCAAGGACGCTTCAAACGCCCCCGGCACCCTTGACTCAACCATGTACCTCGGCGCCTTGATCAGATTCTGCACTCCTTGGGAGAGTCCTTATTACCTTAGTCGCCCAACCTAAGTCATATGCTTAAGTTGAGAATCCAAGGTGCCTCTCCCGGATGGGCTTCATTGACCCCAAATCTCCATGACTCAGGTTCCGGTGGCGGTGTAGCCTTTCCCTGATCATGCAAAGGTACCCCCTTATATGACGTACTTTAGGTCTTACATTTGCCTCTTGCGAAATTGTATTCGCGAACTAGGGTGTACGCCATAAAGGTTCGCCTCTTTCTCTTTTGTCATTCTTCTCTGATTATTTTCTGTAAAATTCATTATCTCTGCGAGAGTCTCGCAATCATATATTGTATCTGAATTTCGCAATCTCAATTTTGTTGTTCAATCAAATGTATTTTTGAGAATTTTACTTATTGCGAGATTATCGCAACAACTTAATCATTCATACATTTCTTGTTTTTACTTTTGCCTCCTCTGCTTCTTTATATTTTCTGCTACTGCTTCCTTGGTATGGTATGTTCATCCTTTTTATCTGAGCTAGCATTAATTTGCAACATCTCTTCTCCTTTCTTTTCGATTGTATCCACCATCAACTCTCACTTCTTTGTACATCCTTGATTTTGTGTCGCCAGTTTTCCTTCTTGTTTGCTCTTCCTTCGCAAGATTCTATCTCAGTTTCGTAACATTTCTTTCCTTCAACCCAATCTCCCTTTATGATTCCTACACCATTGGGGTGAGGGAATTTGATGCATTGATGGAAAGTTGAAGCTACACCTAGAATCCCATGTAGCCAAGGTCGACCAATTAATGCATTGTAGGGTGA